>NW_009624706.1:16170-17579 GCF_000690535.1 Cariama cristata | reverse complement strand
CAGGTTCAACAGGATTTTTTTAACAGCAAGCATCAACATAGGCTTATGTCCCTCAGTCAAAATTAGATGAATTATATATACTACTTCCGGATAAACTGCACTAAGAATAAACTTCACTGTAATTGCTGATGCAACTAGAGCTGTACCTTGTGGTACCCCTAAGGGTACTGCATCACTGTGATTACATACCGATCTTTGAAAGCAAATGGAAGAAATTATTAATGATGCACAAAGTTCTGACACAAGACTTCAACTGCTGGTTGGAGAATAATTAAATTCTTGAATGAATCTGATAACGGATTTCTTAACATCCACATGTGAACTGAAAGCACAGAAACTATTGGTACCCTTCCAAATTGCAAAGTTCTATAACAATCAATTTTTCACTTGCTTCCTCTCAGAGATTTGTGTGGTCCTGTTTAAATGAAGATCTCTTTTCATAGAACATGATTGCATTTACAGTTATTCAAAAAAGGATGTAAACACTGTATAGTGTCTACTTTGACTCAACTGCTGCTTTTTTCATATTAAATAAGTCAGAAAGATCTTTTATTTGCAGTGGCAGGAGAAAAATATAAGGAGAGGACAAGTTGTTGATAGTAGCAAATCTTATTTGAGATTATGCAAACTCAATGACCAAAACTTAGTCCATCTATTAACATTATCATTATCTTGTCAGTATTATTATTCCATTTACTGAATATTATTATTTATAACGTAGCAGCATTCAGAGATCCAGTCAAAACTGGAGCCTCTTTCCTGGAGCCTGCAGTAATACTACCGCAAACACAAAGAACAGGAAGCAAATCTTATTTGAGATTATGCAAACTCAATGACCAAAACTTAGTCCATCTATTAACATTATCATTATCTTGTCAGTATTATTATTCCATTTACTGAATATTATTATTTATAACGTAGCAGCATTCAGAGATCCAGTCAAAACTGGAGCCTCTTTCCTGGAGCCTGCAGTAATACTACCGCAAACACAAAGAACAGGACAATACTGCCTGATAACCCTGGCACTCTAAATGCTTGGGCTGGCGAAGCTGAAAGCATGTAGATAACATCACCCATCTGAATATTTCCACAGACTGGATTTCCATACATGGCACAGATTTTTCTAGTGTCAGGATTTTAAAGGTCTTTTATTTTCTCAACCCAGACAGACAGTGACAATAGAGTCACCAAAAACCTCAGATAAAATTATGGTCTCATTTGGGAACTCAGGAATATTGTAGTGATTGCTACGGACTAATGACTGAGCCCCAAGATTCACAACCAGAATTACATCTAAACTCTTCCCGACAAAAAGAAACAAGCTGCAACAATTGTTCCCACAGCTTAGTTATCTTTTGTTTTACTTTTTTTTGTTCCAGAAGAATAAGACAGCTTGCAATATCCATTTG
>NW_009624706.1:0-16141 GCF_000690535.1 Cariama cristata | reverse complement strand
CTTAAGAGAGCTGTTTCTCAAGCTGAATTCAAGATGGGCGGCTTTGTTAAACCCACATGGTTCTTTCTCTCTAACAATGAACAGTCTTGACAGTAGCTTAAGAGAAAAAGCAGTCCCGATAGGACCATGTAATGCACCGGCATCTAAGTTTTACTCATTTTTTTCTTCTCTTTTTAACAAAGCTTTCAAATTTTAACAATAGCTTAGGGGATAGCTTCAGTGTACACCACACATTTATTTCCTGGATGACACGCCGTAGATTTGGGTTCTGAAAGCAGTTAGAGTAAATTGTATAATTACAATTCTGCTTCACTACATCATACTTATAGATGTATTCTTAAATGCAGCTCATATAAAATTACATAGGTAGAAAGGAAGAAATCTGAACAGCCAAATGCAGAGCACAGTAAAGCTTTAGCTGTATTTAAGATAAGAAAAGAGGATTATCATGCTGGTTGAAGCTGTCACATAGATAATTGCCTGTACTAAAAATAATCATTTGGAGTTAGTTATAATCATGAAATGTCATGACAGATTAAACAGTGATGTACACAAGAAAATAAAAAACTGAAAGAAAAATACATATTCTATTCACAGAAAAGTATCTTTGACTTTTCATAGATGCAAAGAAATGCTCTCATCTTCGTCATTAAAAATGTTTTTTTTGTTCTAAAATAAGATACGTGGATAATAAAAAGAAGAGAGCCTTTAGATTACTGGATATAATATGAATGAACAGAAACAAAATCTACCGTCACTATGAAGCACAAAAGAGAAATGTTCCTTAGAGGCAAATTCTTCCTCTAGCAGTGTGAATGCCTCCTGTTAGACCCGCAGCGGTCCTACCGCAAGAGGGACATAGACTATTAGTAGGTGCTTAGCCTGGCCCAGGTGAGCATTGAGGCCAAGAAAACATTTATTCCGTGGGTTCCCCGGCTTTCTCTCTTGCTCACGGAGAGGGCTACTGCATTTTTGTTGCTGAACCCAAGTGCCTCAATACCATATAACTAGACGTATCTTACTCCATGCCACAGAACAGCACTACCCTAAATTAAACAGCTGGGCTGTTCACAGCTGCACAGAATATGACTGTGATCAAATTTACACTCAACTGAGCCTCTTCTTGATAAAAGAAAAATCTTTCTCTGCTGTTTAAAAAGACAATCATTCCTTCTAAAAGTGTGCTCCACCAACTTCGTCATGCAAATGTTCCAAAACTTTGACCTTCTCTTAGTGCAAGTAAGAAGACACAGTTTTGCAGATGATTGTTTCATAATTTGAATTAAAATCATAATTATTTGATTTAAAACAGTTATTTTACATACAAATTAAAACCCTTTTCCAAGTGCTATAAAGTTTCTCCAGATATACATTAACTTTCCATTTTCTCTCCTTCTTACACTAGTAATAACATTTTCCCTTTTAATGCAGTTAACAATTCAAAAATCTTGCTTCTGCTGAGTAAAATATCCAAGTCTAGAAATATTTTCACCAAAAGCTGCCAATAACTGTGGCCTCTCTTAGTTTAAATCCTACCTTTTAATCACTTATTTTTCATTTCTGAATACCAGCTTGTTTCATTTCCTACTACTTTCAGTTTGAATTGCTGGAAGAACCTTCTGCTGATATATATCTCTTCCGAGATATTTCAGAAGCAGTTTCTGCCTTGGTTAACATTCTATAGGGATGACAT
Source organism: Cariama cristata (assembly GCF_000690535.1). Lineage (NCBI taxonomy): Eukaryota > Metazoa > Chordata > Aves > Cariamiformes > Cariamidae > Cariama > Cariama cristata. Next base: position 14,448 of record NW_009624706.1, on the reverse strand, counting down.
TCCATACAATATACATCTACTTATATGCTTTAGTTATTATGACAGTTTCTAAATACATAGTGTATTACCACTGTGAAAAACAAATGCTTCTGGGTAAAATTTCCTCCTCTGTTCCACATCATTAACTTTACTGGTACCCAACATAGTTCATATGCTCAAGTATTCTGGCTGTGGGATAAACTGAAATCAGCTTGCATTTGAGCATGATTTCCTCTTTGCAATATCTATACATTTGCCCATTGCCATATATGGATCATTGTCAGAAGCCAGATTGCTGCTCCCCCTATCTATGATAAAATTACTACCCATGCATTAATTATTGCTCTCACTACTGCTTTCCAGTCTTTTTCAAAGATGCTTACCACTGTATTCTATAATTTCAATATACCTTGGTTCCGTGAAGACTCTCTTCTTTATCAATGATTCAAAACCCAAATAAGACCATCTTCGGGAGGCAACTCAAACATTCCTTCTTGAATTTCAAAACCACTAATTAATTTGTTTGCCTCTCAGGATGGACTTTTCCTTATCTTTCAGTGTACATATTACTGCTGACTTGCCCTTCTTCACAACACTCTGTGCCAGCTCCATAAAAAGTAGACAGATTTTAGTTGTGCTTTTCAGCTTACTTGAAACTATCACGTTTCTCTTTTTTTTCTGGGGCATGGATTCACTTTCTTTTTCACACACAGTCTCCAAGTAAATGTAAAACAAATGTATGCCATTTGTCAGCTAACACATGCAGAAAGCATCAAGAAACAGTCATGCTCTATACATCTTTGGGGAATGTGCCTTCATTAAATATTAAAAAACAAAATCCACTGTCTTACCTGAAAGGGTCATACTCAATCACCTTGGTATGCTCAGGGTCAGCGGCTGCAAACACCTGCCTGATTTCTTGGGAACGAGGTTCAGCTATGTCTTTCAGTTTCTTGAGGACGACACCAATATCAGCCACAGAGAACTTAACAGAGGAAAGCAAGACATAGATTAGAAAGACTACGCACTATGTGACCTACTATGCATGAACCAGCAAGAGTTGTCAAGACGCAGGGCAATGCTGAACTGCTAAGTATTATTAGTTTCTTCATTGTCTCACTTCAAATGCATAAGTCAGCACGGTGTTGAGTTTGGAAGGAAGCTTGCTACTGAAAAAAATTGCTTCCTACCAAGAATATAAAAAATTAAACAAAAATCATCAGATCATGCACTCTCAGAAAGCTTATTCCAGCTACATAAAAGGACATCCACTTTTGCTTCAAACATAGTATTGTTAAAGCAGAAGTAGAAACATTTAAAGTACAGTTCTAATAACTTGGTCCTCATTTTGTGTTGGTGCACCTCACTTATTTTCAATTAATAAATTTCACCAAGTTAAAACTATTCTTTTCACCATTGGCTTCAATGAACTGTTCCAATAGATATTCTCATTCATATTAGACTACGTTGTCTTACATACTCAGAATTAGCAGATTGGAAATTTGTTAGGAATAGATTTTTCCTGTCATGTAAGAAGAATGCTTATTTCTTCCTAAATAGGCCATTAAAATAAATTTGAATTTAAACAAACAGAACTGGAGCACTAAGGCTTCCACACTATATTCAGATTGTTGTGTTAGAGCTCTACCATAGATTTATTTGCTATACTCATTTTTAACGTAAAACATCTATGTATTTAGTCATTAAATTGGTGTTGAGTCCAAGTATGAATATCTGATATGTCCTTACATCTGTCATGCTCTACCTAACTTATAAAGCACAACAAACTGTCTGAAAATAGTTTTCTCCCATTTCTTCCAGTAAGCAAAGTTGTTTTAACTAGTAATTACTGGAAATTTGGTATGACTGGTATTAAGGATCTAATGCAACAGAGATTGGGCCTCGCCGTTCAGACTTATGCTGAAGTCTGTCTACAGCTTTGTATCAGTTCAAAGGGATCTAGAAAAGGGTATTTAAAGTCCCTACGACACTGCCAGAGCAGTACAAATTGATCCAAGTTTAGTTAATACATCAGTGGTTGCAGGTAACATGGTCAGATTTAGAGAAGACAATCGCCGCCTATGCCAAAACTCCAGGTATAACCCTGGCCTGTAATGCCACGCAAGGCAGTGGTGTGGAGCAGCTGAACCAGCCACCAAAAAAACTTTTAGACAGAGCGACTTTTTCAGTCCCCTCCCCAAGCTGTTATTGTTTGGGCTGTAAGCACACAGCTTTTTGCTGAAAAAGCAAGGAACCGAGATCGAGAGAAGATTGAGCAGAAGGAATCAATGAGCTGAGTATTTAAAAGATGGACAAAGTGTTCTGTCTATTTAAAAGCCTGTCTTCTCTACATTATCAAAGCAGTTATTTTTACATCTTTTTTCTAAACTACATATTCCAAACACCTACATAGACATCAAGTATCGGAGCAGCATGACAATAACTCTTTACTCGCTTTCCCTCCTTCTCATGTAATTGCCCAACATGCTAGTAGTCACAATCTAGTTTTGTTTGATTGTTTTGCTTAAGTCAGAGGTTATTATGTTGAATTCAATGAAAGTAAAAAAATCAACCTCCGTGTTTGTGCTGCAGAAGACTACAAAGTTTGAGCAATTGAGACTGTTCCAGAGATGATGAATTCATTTCCAAGGAGGCACAGTGATGCCTTGTTTGAAAGAGTCCTCGTCAAACCTGGATAATAACAGTAGGACTGTACGCACTTTCTAAATACATCTTTTTTCCTCAAATTGGAAAAGAAACCAAAAGTGTTGAAAAGTTTTGAGAATTAGATCCTTAAAGTTACTTTCAGTATAGGTGGCAATCACAATTACAAGACACAGTCATTTTTCTCTCCCCATAACTTAAAAATAATACAATAAACACAATTTTGAAACAGAAAACTAAAACTTTCCAAATATCTCATATAGTGTCAAACAAATGCTACAATGATAGCAAAATCAATTCCCACCCGCACTATGATTACCAATCAAAGTTTCATCTAAATCAACATATGCCTATGTAGTAAAAATGGCATTTTCCAGAAGAAAAACATTCCATCTGGATTTTTCACCAGGTTTCAGAAAACATACTGATGTGTTCTGCTAAAAGGAAACCTCTGTCTATTCAGAAGGAAAATTATTTATTTTCTAATTTCAGAAATAACTGACAAATAGTCATCTTAAAATTGTTTCCTCTTCTTCAAAACATCTTCCAGTTCTGCTCTTCTCTAATAATTGCTGAAGTTCTTGTGATTTGAGTATGCAACCCCCTGATGAATCGAGGCAGACAAGGTGTGTCCTTACTTCTGGAGCCCCACTCAATGGATATGAATAAAGCATCTATCATTGGGAGAACAAATCTTTTTTTCTACCAGCTGTTTTAAAATCTTAACTGTGCAAAGAACATTTCAAAACTCACTTTAAAGTACTTTTAGTATTTCTTCTTCCCCTTTTGCAGATTTTATTTTGATAATATACAATCATTCAGTCTGGAAAACTTCAGATCCCACCTGTTTGATCCAAGATAATCAATGCAAACAGCAGTTCCAAAGAACACTTAAAATCTAATGATGCACTCTGCAAGTTGGAAAATAGCTTTGGTTTTGATTCTACTAGGAGGAGAAACAGTCCAGCAGTAAGAAAACATAATGTATATAGCTTTCTATTTTACTGCTTAAAGCATTTAGCAGTCATAACATTTTAAATCTACAAGCATTTTGCAGACCTTCCTCATTATTCCCGGGAAGGCAGGTGGTGCTAACTCCACGTTAATTTACAAAGAAATCACACCATTCTGCTATTTTCATTTGAGTGAGAACAGCACGTGCGGTCCAAAGGCAACACAGGGTCAGGTTGCATCTACCTCTGCCTCATCAGCACAATGGCATCAAGACTCACAGTCCCCATGCCTGCACTAGGCCTACGGGCATCTTGGGAGTCCTGCAGGTTCACGCACTTTGGTGAGCCAGCAGATGGTGAACAATTAAAACTTGCACTAAGAACCTTCTGCCTTCTCCATCCACAAAAGGTCTGGACAAATGGGCAGAGGACCATAAGATGATAAACCCTCCTGGTTGTTTTCCTTAGGTGTGCTCTTAGCAAGCCTACACAAGAGGGCAGCTCTGGAGATGGTCTGCTGAAGGCACAATTCATGCTGCCGCCTCACCGTGAGCTACAAAAGCATAAGTACTACCCCAAAGTCCTCACAGCACAATCTAGTCCCAAGGCTAATGGTCAAGATCACACTGTGATGAAGCAACAACCCAGAAGAGGGATTGGGATGCAGAAATGCCTTGGCTCCCGAGCTGGCTGTCAGAGTGACTGCATCAGAGCTACACGTAACAGGCATTTCCAAGTATACCAGGGTACATTTATTCAAATACTGCAGCACAAACTTCAGTGTAAAAAGAAATAGTAATCCACATTGCTTCCCAAACCAACATAAAATCCTAGAAAACACTGACTCCTCTGTGGCTCTCCACCCCTGTATCCTTTCTTTTTTGACCTCTGTGACAATTACTATAGGACAATCTATTTCCTCCTATTGGATACATTTCTGGCTTTGGCGAACAAGGGTTTCTTTACCAGCCATTTGTGTAATGACCGGTAGCATAAAGCATACATCAGAGGCATCCCAGCCCTCTGTTTATTGTTGTTCTCCTCTCTGAAGGTGACACCAAAAGATAGTGAAACTCAGTACAAACTGTAAGCTTGAACTCCTGACAGTGATATGAATTTCTAATATTGCAAGGCAGATAAATATGTATGAACCCAAAAAATCAAATCGGGGAATAAAATAGCCTCCTTGGTAAGACTCTAAATTGGATGTACCCACATCTTGAGTGCTGTGCACTGTTCCAGTCTCCACATCTCACAGTTGCCTTGTAAGGACAGACTAAAAAGAGCGAGGCTCTTAATTGGATAGGATTAGGCTGAGGGGAAAGAACGTCTGAGGCTTACAAAGTTATGAAGGTGGTGTTTAAGGTGAATGGGGATTTTCCCCAAACCCTGGAACACTAGAACTGGCATTGAAACTAGTGGGAGGTTGGGTTAAAACAGAGAAAATACTTATTTCTTTTATCGTATGTTTTTTTTACACAGCAGGCAGTGAACTGTTCAACTTGCTGCCACAGAAAGCTGTGGAAGCAGACAGTATCCAGATTCAACAAGGGTTAGATCAATTCAGAGACAAGAGGTCCATAAACAGTCTCAAGAAGGAATAGGCAGGGATATACATATACACACACCCTCCTTCTAACAACCCCTAATACAATAAGAGTGAATGCTGAGAAAGTAGAAGGGGAATGGATGGTAAAGAGTGGCAAGGCTTGCAGGCACTCAGTAGCTAGCATCTCCTAAATCCATTGCTAGACAGAGAGCACTGGGCTGCGAACTTTGGGTGAAGAAACTAGGTATAAATAATTCTGAAAAATATATAGATAAGGTACAGTCCTTAAAGATAATAGAAAATAACAAGAGTCTGCTTCACCTCATTTGCATGCTTCTCCATGTAGTTGAACGTGTACTCATCAGCATCCACCAAAAGAAAGTTGTGTCCATGGAAACAAATTCTGGCTCCAACAAACAGATTCTGAGCCTTGAAGTATTCAGATGGCTCACTCTTAAAGAGCTCCTGTCCAGGCTTCTTAATGCGACCTCTTTCCAAGAACTTCCCACCACGTATCCCTATGGGAATAGAATCGTAAATAATTAATTGTGGCTTTTACTTGGTGGGGGGGAACACCACAAAAAACAAAAGACACCCCAAGCCAGCTGGTTTTTATTTAAATATCAGTTTTCATCCCTGAGTTTCTTGTCTCATAATATACTCTCCCCCTCACTCTCATTGCTAAAAGAACTTCCCTGCCAGTGTCCACAGCAACAGTTACATTGTGCGTATTCTGTGACATGTACCACTTGAATGCCTGCCAAACACCTTCCTTTTTTTTTTCCTTTTCTTTAAAACGGGACAGAAATGTGCCTCTTCAAATTGTTCCCATAACCCTGCCGCCAGCCTTGGGACTGACCCTTGAGAAACGTAAGATGCAAAATGTAAGATGCAGGCAATTATCCTTGAACAGTTAAAGCAAAAAAGAAAAAAAAAAATAAAAAAATCACAGCTTAGGACAGCACAGTCCTACAAAGATCACAAATTCCGGTGCACTGTAATTCTAACTCATTCTTAAGGGTTTTCAAATATAAAAAACCCAGTAGGAGTCACATGACACTATCTTCCACATACCGTTCTGCCAATGCAATTTAATTGCGATCTGTTATTTCCTTTGTAGCTGAATATGTCACATTATTTCTTTTCATATTATAATGATTTTATTTGTGCCACGAGAAACTGCATGGGGTGCTCAAGGGTATGTAAGATACTACAAGGAACATTTTGCTTTCCAGTAATATCTTCTGGTGCACCACAAGATCGCATTGCATGTACCAAGCTTTCTAGAAAACATTCTGTCACATGTTTAGTTTCATCAGCATATGTGCCCTACAACTCTGGAGTGCTTGGGGTTTGTTTCCTGTTTATATTTGAGCTTCCAAGCCAAAAGCCAAAAAGCATACTTCAGTAACGTTTAATGACTTCTTACGTATTAGTTAGTGATGCAAGTCCAATAAAAAGCTGATGAACAGTGTAATAAAATGCCTTTTGTAGTCAAAATTATAAATGAATGTGAAACCCAAACTACTTAAACCAGAGTTTGGAGCAGATGTCCGTCTTAATTGCTTTACTAGTATCATAAAAGACAAAAAATACACTATGGTAATGGTCAGATCTAGCTTGAATCAAAAAACAATTCAAATCACTAATGTAACTCTAATCTTAACACATTCCTTTTCACCTAGATATTAAAACAAACATGAAATTTTAGATTATATAATCCTGGCAACTGTTTGTAATATTTAAACAGAACTGATCTCTGTAAGATTGGAACTTCACTCTTGTCTCCATTTCCCTGCAATTGTGCACTTAGACTGGAAACTTACCTTAATACCTCTGTCCCATAATTGTTTTTTAAACGTTACGAGTTAGTACATTTCAAGTGGTATAAAGAAAAACAACCAAGAAAATCTCATTAGGTTAGAGATTTTACACTGAAACCTGATGAGAAATTTTGATGGGAATCTACAAGAGCCAGGCTCACAGCACAAAATAAACACCACAACCAAAGGCCCTCTTCCATTAAGATCAGTTCAGACTTTGCAGGTGTTTGTACAGCTGTTGGCTTGGTCTTAACACTGAGTAAAAAAGGGGTTGTGATCTTCTGCATGGGGAGCCAAAGTTCTCATGCTTTGACCCCCATCTCAACAAGTGCTTCAAGATGTCCAGCCCTGTGCACTTCAAATACAGTTTCACAGTATTCCTAGTAGTGTGAAGTAGTTCTCTGCAACCCTCAGGTTGCTGGACTGAGAAAAGTAAGAATAACTCATTACTTCCATCTTAGGACTGATATTTGAAACTTTTTTACTTCCAATTTTTATCAATTCATGCAAATAAAAAGGCAAAAATAGCCTTTGAACCTGTGCACAAAAGGGACAGTCAGGTTGTTATTTTGGGAGTCATTTACTGTTTTAACCCATCTCCTCTCCAAGATGTGCTCAAACCTATTCTTCTCCCACCCCATCCACTTCAACACTTTTCCTTCTCACACACAAATGTTCTTCTCATTCCCATTTTGCATGCCTTGTTCCTTTTTCCTAGCCCCTCTTACCTGACCTCTGCAAAGCCTTCTCATTCTTAACCTCAAAGAAACCCATTCAGTTTTCCTTCAGACATGAATAAAATGAGGGAGGGATAGAGAGAGAAGAGAAAGGCAGAAGAAAGAAAAGAAGGAAGGTGGGAACAAAGAAACTTCTGCAGTCCCAGGCCTCTTTCCAACTGCTGCTCTGTCCCCCCATCTCTACTTCTTATCCTGCCTCTTCAAGGCTCTTCTCACTAAACTCTCCAACGGCCAGTTCTTAGCCACATCCTTCCACTTCACCTTTCTACCACCTCTGAAAGTCAGCTACTCCATTCACTTTAACATCCCAGGGAAGTTAAAAACCCCTTTACAGATACTTGCCTTTCATATGCGTCTTAAAGCATTTGTTATTGTTGGTATGCAAACTTGCCCATTTATTGTTTCACATTTTGTTTGACTAGTGATGTTCGATGGGCTCCCAGCTGCAATCCCAGCATATAGTCCTATTCCAAAATAAAAGGAAGCCAGGAAGCAATCTCTGGCCTGGCACCCATGCTGTTGAGAGCCTGACCAACTGACCACATCTGCACTACACACTGTGTGGCTCTGGCTTCGCTCTGGGTGCTATGTGATAAGTCTGGGGACTTAAGACACAGCTATTATTTTTCTGTGTTCAAACTGTTTGAGGGTATGTGAGGGCTGTGCTACAGTCCAACAGTGGTGTTTTACAGCATAAAACTGAGGGTATGTATTGCAGCCCCTCAGGCAAAAATTCAGGCACAAAGACCTGAATTTTTGAGTGTGCAGAACATCTTGGGATAGTGTTAGATGACTGATAAGGGTGGAACAAACTAAACCTGGTGCAATTGTGACCTTACTGCCTTGCAGGACAGTTTTTTGGAGTTTAGCACCCTCCAGGAGGGGCCCAGGCTTGCTGGGGCCTTGTCTAATCGGAATGGCCTTGCAGGACAGTTTTTTGGAGTTTAGTATCCTCCAGGAGGGGCCCCAGGCTCGCTGGAGCCTTGTCTAGTCGGAATGGTGCAAAGGAGAACCAGGAGTGATGGAACAGTTAATACATATGATTGGGGTCTAAGAGTCAAACTGCTCCCTGGACTTCCTTAATTTAACAGGGCAACTGTACCTTTAACTTCCTTTATATCTCCAGATGAAGAATGCCAATCAAACATGTCATTCACTAACGGCAAACTGAGCTGCTCTTGAGCCTCAGAGCAGCTTTCCATAATAAAGTGTATGTGTATTTAGCTGTAACAAAAGAAGTTGCATAAATTACAGGCCATTGGATGGCAGGAAACTAGTAAAATAATAATGACAGGACACTGCTGCCATAAGCAGTGCTAAATCTTGATGTTGCAGTGGAGGAGGGCTAACTAGGAATGCCCATTGAAGCCTAGGCAGGTACGCTACATATTTTCAAAACATAGCTCAGAGAATTGCTTGTATTGTAGTTTTTTATGGATGTGCTGTTTATCATAGGTCTGAAGAAGATTAACATCAGAAATCATTTTCAGTAAAGACCTAATCGTAGGGTCACAAGAATACTTAGTCCTTAACTGTAAGCTGAATAACCGGACCTCAGAAAGCCAACTGCTGGCACAAGAGCCTGAAGCAATGGGGAGTGAAGAGTCCTCCCTAGGACAGTCTTTCCTCTAGACAGTGAGCTGGGAGTGCCAAATAGGTCAGTGCCGAGCATGGCGAGCTGGTCACCATCACAGGGCATACCTGAAATACCATCCTAAGGTGCTCTGTGCCAAGAAGCTGGTGGAGGGCAATTCAAGCAGTATCAAAAGAGCTAGTCATGATGTTTCACGAGAGTCTAAGATGGTAACTAAGGAAATTTTCTATTACTCTTTTTCCTCTTGTCTTTGAGAGAATGTTTTCCTGATTTTTTTCTCTCTATGGTTTTATCAGAGGCTGACAGCAGCTTTTAAGAGTCAGTCCTTCAAGTGCACATGCTGAGAGGTACCAGAGCACTTCTGGATGTTAACTGCTCTGAAACTGTTGCTGCAGATGTTTTGTGGGCTTCACAGAAATACACTAATCTCTCCAACATGGTCACGCTTAGCCAAGGCTTCTCTGTCTCCCTGAGTTACAGAATGACTTCCTGACATCCTTCCCAGTGCTGTGTCCTTCCATCCGTGCACAAGACACTCCAAGGAAATAAACAGATGCTTGAAAAAAATCACAAAACCTTTCATATCCTCAGTTGGAGGCAGCATACAACAGACAACAGTAGTCAAGAGAATTAAACCATGACAACATTGGGAGACCATGATCCAACAATAGGATAAATGTGATCAAGCAACTGAGAAGTAACAAAGCATTTGTCACTTAAACACTGGCAGCCTGACTCTTAAAATTCAGTTCAGTTTTATACACACACACGTATAGACGCTAGCACAGGGCAATCTTCACTCTTTATATATTCAAACACTACGTGATTAATGACAAAGTATGTTAAAAAAATCACAGCTGTTTTGCTTTCATGAGCTGCTTCTACACAATGGATGCTATGTAGGTTTCATAACACCATAACACAATCTTGTAAAACAAAGGATTTACTCTTTCATTCTTGATGCCTTACATTTCCTGACCCTATTTATCATCAGTCACAACAATCCCTGTATGTTATCCACAACAAAAGCAAATGTTTAAAGGTCAAATTTGCAAATTAAAATGTAATAAAAGTTCTAATGCACTGAACTTCCAGTTCCCAAAGGATATTGTGAAGCACTGTCTTACAATGAACAGCGTTATTCTGAGTGATGAAGATTACAAATTACTATGACATGCAGCTATATAAGATAATGCAGTAGATCTGCTGATGTAATTCCCATTGCATTTAAAATTCCACATCCCTGTTTCTACTAGTGCTGAGTCTGGCCATAGCGTTTACTGTAAATTCTAGTCAAATGAGCAGGGTAACTAAGACTGATTGTAACCTGTGTTGCAATCTTACCTCTTACCTGTGTTTCGCTGTGTACGTTCAAAAATTGAAATGGTGTCATCACTCAGGAAGTAGGAAATAATGAATTTCCGATCCTTGTCAATAGGACTATCTGTGACGAGTTTTGCAAGAAAGCGCAGTATGTGACTTTCCATGCCACTTCTAAAAAGCAAAAGAAGAGGTAAGAAATCAAAAACAGACTGAGAAAAGTTTTCATCATTAAGAGATGCATCCTCCTGAGTTTTGTAACATACATTAATTGTGTTATTCCTGGACCAAGAAGAGAAATGGTGTAAGATTCCCTACTTTGTCAAAAACTATTTTCAGCTTAAATTAACAGATCCAGCTAGAGTCAGCCAGATAGAAAGGAATCATTTTCAGCGGAAAATTACTTCTCTGCCACAAGTCTGGAATGAATTTGTATTCAAATTCAGTTGCAAATCAAGCTCCAAGTTTCCTTCCAGAAAATTTATAAAGGAAGAACACCTTTAGGTATGTATATTTTCAAATCAAATTCTGAATAGCAATACATACTAGGATTAACCCCACAAAATCAGGCCCACCAGATGATCTTACTAGTTGGGTATTTGTTAAGCGATTGTGTTTTACATGACTTACAGTACTGCTATATGCACCATCAATACATCCCCAAGCCTCTTTCTAACAGCTTTCTTCTTTAATGGAGGTTCTACAGGCGAATCTCTAGCATATGACTTTACTTTCCACTTAGTGTTCAACAACCACTGCCTGACAAACCATTTCACAATGTAAAGGATTAATGCTTTAATATTGCTTTAATTTAACTGCATGAGATTCATCAGACAAAAATGTAAATACCATAATGTCAAACAAAAAAACAAATCAGTGTTGGACTGCTGAAGCATATAAAATTCCTGGTTAATTCCTGGACTAAGACTTCCATCAAATTCCCGCTGAAGACAGCAGAAGGGAAGGAGGTAGGGGATGGGAGGCTCAGAATATTTGCCTTCTCAAAAGAGAAATTTTGCTGAGTTCAGAGAAAATTGGAGTACCATGTCACTAAATCAGTCCTCATACACCTGTCCCTTAAAAGTCTGATGAGGGGCACATTTTGCTGAAAAAAATGACATTCCTACTTAACATTTATCTCCTTCACAAAAAGCCATAATTTAAAAAGTTGGAATTATTTTTCACTGAAATACCTGTCTTTCTCCATGAATTTCTTGAAATCTTTTGAGGGAGGCTTGGGAACCAGGCCCATACAGGAGCACAGAGAATCCTCTTCGGAACCAAATCCAGTATAAGGAGGCAACGTTTTTTCTAGTTTTGGAGGTTGTGGAGCCTTGTGTACAACTGGGGTAAAATCCTCTACAACAAAGATAGCAAGATTTATTTATTACTGTTCTGATGAAGCCATTCTACTCAGGGTTTAAAATTCCAATATGAATACACATTAGCCTATTTCGGTAACAGTGCACCGATCAAAGTCAAACCAAGATTCCTCCTACTGTTACAGGGTGGAAAAGGACTCCATAGAAGCCAACAGTGAAATTATTGTTTCTTCAACGGTTTCAGGATTTCATCTATAATCTTAAAACGTTTGACAAATATAATTAAGACACACGGGCAAAATTAAAGACAAATATAGTTTCAAAATGGGATAAAATAATAAGTTAACAATTCTAAATTAATTTATGAGTTGCCTGCCCTCTGCTTTTTGCCAGAGGAAAATAAATACATAAATAAATAAAAATTTATTCATTATTTGAATCATATATGAGAAGAAATTGGTACATTGAAGCCAATAGCTTCAGTCTGCATCTCACTTTACCCAGAGTTTCGGAAGCTTTGTTTTACCTCATTTTTCCCCATTCTCAAGTCTTTCCTTGCAGTGATCAATGGTCCTGACTATCCCAGCTACACAGCAGGAGCTCTCCTGACTCAGCAGAGAGATCTCTGGTCAGGGACCTCCACTCACTTCCCATAACGGTTGCTCCCAAAAGCCCTGCTGCTCTATGGTCACTCCTTACTCCTCTCTTGGTGAAAATCTTGCTGTACCATTTAGCCCCTTGTTGCTTCCCTGCACTGTTCCTTCACTGCAACACAGCTTCCAGCTGTCCGTGGGGTTCACATAAAACTCCAACAGAGTAATACAGTCTGCTGGTTAAACAACGTTAATGGAAAATGGAAAAGGCGAGGGGAAAAAAGTAACCTGTATATAGGAGAAAGTAAATAGGCAGAGCTGAGGCAAATGCAGTCATAAGTCACAGGAACACAGGATAATTCAGGTTGGACGGGACCTCGGGAGGTCTCTGGCATGGTCTCCTGCTGAGGAGAGGGTCAGCCCCAGGCCAGACCAGGCTGCTCAGGGCTGTGTCCAGTTGGGGCTTGGCACCTCCCAGGATGGAGCCCGCACAGCCTGCCTGGCAGCCTGCCCTGGGGAGGAAAGTTTTTCCTGATATCCAACTCCGAGGCTCTTGTCTCCACTCATGCATGTTGTCTCGTGCCCTCCTGTCGTGTACCCCTGCGAACCGTGCTGCCTGGCCTCAGCAACCTCCCCATGGGTGGGTGCAGGCGGCTGCTCAGGGCTCTTCCCGGGCTGAGCAAGTCCTCTTCCCCGGGTGTTCCTCAGCCCTGACCATCCTGGGGCCTCCTCTGAACTTGCCCTGGCTGGTCCATGTCTTTCCTGTCCTGGCGGACCCAAAATGGGACACAGGACCTTGATGAGGTCTAACAAGCGCTGAGCAAAGGGAGATAGTCACTTCCCTTGATTTTTGGGTAGCCCAGGCTGCGGCTGGCCCTCTTTGCCATGGCCCCAAGCCCAGCTTGCTGCCCCCCACAACCCGCAGAGCCCTTCCCGTAACAACACGGGTGCAATAAGGCGGTCGGCACTGCCCACGCGGAGCGGCATCACCTCCACACCTGGGTGGGCTGGAGACGCTGCCCTGAGGAAGGGAGAGCTGACTGGGCTGGTAAGTGAAAGGCAAATACGTGAGGCAAACTGGAAGAAGATGGATCTCAAACCACAGCCAGCGATGCAAAGAGTGATACAAGTCACCAGTGTATAAAACTGGATCCCATGAAATAAAGCCTTTTTTTTTTTTTCTTTCTTTGAAACTTCACTTTTCTACCCAGAACTGAGGAGAGATGAATAACCTAAACTTGTAGCACAGGTTTCTGTGCAAACACAGGAGAATGACAGAACTGCTGTCACTTGGAACACTTTCTGAATTGATTTGTGATGAAGATATTTTAAACACGGCTGTATCAGAAGACCAAAGCAACATACTCTTTTAATCTGACTTGCCTAACAGCAATATGAAGTTGAAAAATACAGAAAGCATTCAGATGTCAGTTTTCCTTAACTTGAAAACACAATAAGATCTCCTTTGGCCTTTACCTCTTAAAAGAATATGGTCTGACTGGAAAAGCCAACACCTTCACCTGAATCACTCAAAAAGGCATGGTTTTGCAAAACCATACCAACATTTTTCTCCATAAAAACGACCCGTGCCCTTTCTGTGATTCAGAAGTACACAGGCCAAGCCCAGATGCCAAAGAAAGTCCACTCAGAGACTTTCAAAGCCTTCTTCACCACGGAAGAGTACATGCGCGTGTAAACATGCCCCAAAATACTGTTTTCTAAATACTGTTTGTGACAAAACTGCCTTGGGAGACATTTTCAGCGTGTCATACAACTTGTACATGCGATTCTTGCTACAATAAACACGGAGTATGCAAATCGACAGATCTGGTGACAGAAAGAAACCCCCAATACCACAAGCACTGAGTAGGGAATGAACTGCGGGTGTCATATCGCGGGTGTCGTATCGCGGGT
>NW_009624705.1:48476-68312 GCF_000690535.1 Cariama cristata | reverse complement strand
GGCACACCCCCCTCCACACCCCTTCTGGCTCCTGCAGACAGGAAGGCGGGGGGCTTTCTCTTCCCACAAAAGAACTGCATCGACAAGACGCTTGTAATTTGCTGGGTTTTGATGCAAAGGTCTGAACAGACAGTGCCTGAGTTCCGCAAGACTGCTGTCTACTGCTGTCTCGCAAATCCAACCTCTCTGGCCACAATGCTAATTTTGACAGTTTTGTTTTTCTAAGCGATTTCTTGCTCTTTTGTGCGGCTCACTAAATTGCAAGCTTCCTTTAGCGTGGATCTAAAGCTTGGAAATCCAACAACAAGCCTTCTGAGCGTGTGTCGCAGACTATGCAAGGATGACAACAAAGGATGTGTAGCCCCCCCTGCTTAAATTACTTAATATGCACTCATCATGCCAGAGGAGTTGAAATAGGCGTGTTAAAATCACAACGGGGAATATGGCACGTGGCAATTAAATGCTAATACAATTTCTATACCTCAGCATTCAATACAAAGCAAGATTCTGGGATTATTTAAAATGGTCTGTACTAAATACATGCCTTGCAAGGCTAATAGCAATTTGTATTACATGGTCATATTCTGCTTTTTCTTTCAGTTACCCCTGAAGTCGGTTCCATTTGTGATGGTGCAATGGATGGCACGGGCTTACGCATTCCTGGCAAGCCTTTTTTTCATTAGTTTGTAACAGCTGCATGTGAACAGATCCTTGTTCTGCATTTTTAATCATTCTCCTTTATTAAACGCAAAATCAAAAATCTTTCTAAATTAACTTAGATCTCGGCCTTGCTGACCTTTTGAATGCAATTCATTTAGTATACATTCTTTGCTTGCTTCAATTTTCCGCAAAGACCAGGTGTGCCCAAAACAGAAAAAACGCCAAAAGAAAACATTATTTGCACAGTATTACTGACCAGGACCAAGACAAACATTATTAGAACTCCTAGCCACAGAATTCCACACCCATATTACTGCCAAAGTAAACTAACTCTACAATCTGAAGTTTGTAAGGATTTTCCACTCCTCCTAAAATGCATTACATTTCATGGAAAAGTCTGATATCATTTGTTGATCAGTACACGTAATGTGCATTTGTGTATTTACAAAACAACATCCTCAACCTTCAGTCAAAAAGGAAATGAATACCATTTCTGTCAAAAGAGGAAAACGCCATCCATGGTAGGGAATGACAAATGTCTGCATTATACTTTGTTCCATATTTGAAGCAAGCATATGTTTCAGTTAAATTTCTCAGACTTTGCTCTTTCACTAGAGGAAAAGCATGTTATAGAGAAAAACAGCAAATGAAAATGAAATTAAGAATTGATTAAAGAGGAAATATTTTTATGGAAATACAAATTTATTTGAGTTCATTCCTTAAAAATATGTTCTCAAGTCAGTAAAAGTACTTTATGCAAAGCCTGCACAAATCGAAGTTTTTCCCAGCAATTACAGAGGCCCCTGAGGGAAAAGGTAAATCACATTTTCCATGCCAATGACATTCCTCTTGGCTGATGGAGGCCACTGTCACAGAACTAGCTGTTACTTGTCAGTAAAATTTCACACACACGTGACACTATGATAGTAATTTCTTACTGAGTAAATATCCCATTTAGAAGATACTTACAAACTTCCCAAATCCCATCATTAAAGGGTTCTTGAGTTAATGCTAAGAATTGATGGACCTAATTTTCCTCTCATTTACAGACTTATATCCATGTAATTCTAATGGATTTTAGTTAAACACCTAATTCATGACAATGAAAGTAATGAAAATCAAACTGACAAACTATAATAGAGTACTGTAGAAATTACTACTTGATAAAATAACTCAGTGAATAATATTTCCATATTCTCTCAACATTAGAAGAAGAACAGGACTTTCTCACCTAGGAAAAACAATCCATACAGTATGATTTCCTAATTCAGCTATTTAAATTCCTATTTCATCATTCATGCAGGGTGAGCTGACTGGAATTCACAACTTGTTAGGCAATTAAACTTTCAGTTACAGAAAGGCATTAATCTTGCTTAATTCTCAGAATTGACCACTAATGTTCACTTGCCTAAGAATGTAAGATAGAGTCCAAGAGTCAGGCTTTAAAAATTGATTAACTTTCTAACACTCATTGAATTCACAGAAGTTAAACATGTGTAAACTGCTTTCAACAGTAGCTGTAGACTACCAGTTTTAGACTGGTGTTTTGGCCCAGGCTTATTTTTATGTATAAATATATTGATTATTGGAAATGTTCATAAAAAACTGCACTGAACTAGCTTCGAATATCATACCTAATTTTTAGTTGTGTTTGTCTGTAAACAAGGAAAAAGGCCTCTTCACCAACAGCATTTTCCCTAACAATGGAACTCTACCTTCTTCCTACTGCTTCTCTTCCCTGTATTCAGTGTCAGTGAAGATATGCGTGGTGACTCTCATCGTGGCGCTTTAGTGGACTGCGAAGCCAGAAGATGAAGCCCAAATACCACCTGTGATAAAGTCACAAAGTTCGAGTTAGGAAACTCAAATTCTATTGTAGTCCACTGAAGCCAGAGCGAGAGGGCTGTCAGATCATAACATGCTGCTGGTAAATTGCATGTGTAAATACAAAATGTCACAGGCCTAAAGTGATGATACAACCTCTTCCAACAGCTAAGGAGCTCAGATACCGTGTGTTCTCAGGCGTCATAACTATCAGCAATACCACTTAATAATGACACTATCCAACTCTAATTTATTTCCTTCAACAAAAAATACATATTAGAATGGAAGACTCCTACGTGAACCACATAAGATTCCCTGAACTAGCTTGTAAAAACAAAATATTGTCTGACATCAGGCAGATGTTTTCCTAGCACCAATAGAATGACCATGCCACTATATGTGCAGGGGAGTTGGACCTAGATGATCTTTAAGGTCCCTTCAAACCAAACCATTCTATGATGCTGTGTTTCTTAAAAGAGCTACAAACATGTTTAATTGTAAATATCTGTATTTGGTCAACATAATATGGTAAAGGAGTAATCCTCCTGCTAACAGATATGCGGCCTCTGATACGTATGCCCAACAGTTCTGCTGTGACACTAGATGTTCTGTACAAAACCTACCTGACAGGATAACACCTTCAATTATAGTGAACATTAAATGGATCAAGTGTGAAAATAAGAGACACCTCCGTGTGAGAGGTGGCCATGCTGAAGTTTTTATTTGATCAGGATATGCACCTGCTTTCACTGAACCTAGTGGAAGTTCTACTACTGATTGTACTCATAATAAGGCAGGGCCTATGTGCTTATCTGTCATAGTGCTTGTAAACCAAAATGATTTGCCTCCACCTCAGTGTGAGCTTGCACAAAGACTGTGAGGTTGACTTAATGACTAGGTTACCTCTGCCTTTGCCACAGCCTGCTGTGCCAGCTCTGTCCCCTACCATCTGCTCTGCAGCTGCACTGAGCATCACTTTGCACTGTGGTTTCCCAGTGTCCTGCTTTGTTGGCCTGGTTGCAGCAGGCATGTGATTTAGGTAAAATGTGTGAAGTTCGCAATTTCAGAGACCCATTGTAGGTACTGCTGAGGGAAGACTGGCAAGTCATAATAATTTGCTGTTAGCAAGTGCAAGTCAACTCAAATTTCAGGTAGAACTTGGCCTATTGTATGTAGATAATCTGACTACATGTTATAAAAACATTTTTTAAGACCTCAGTCACTTTCACCTCAGGGATTTTTGAGGTATGTTATTTATGTGAGGACTACCTTGAACTGTGTTTTAGAAACAGACAAATGTTCTGTCCTTCAAAGCAGGGCACAACAAATGCCCTTAGGGAAGAGATAATGAGGCTTGCTGGTTAACAAGTATGTGAGCTAGAGATGTAAGAAAAACATCTTATGATTTAAAGAGTTTGGTGTGGTTTTTTTTTTCTTTCTTTTGAGAATCACTGGAGAACCATGCTTGTATGAAAAATTATTAAATAGGGTGACTGATGAATATATGTAAAATCAAAGTCCCATGTAACAGATGAAATTTTTACTATCTTGTATGTATTTTTTAATGAAAAAAAGGTACCAAAGCCTATGAAACACCACGGGCACTGAGGATGAAAATAAAATGTTCCAACATAAAGAGAAACAGTTACAAAAAAAGCTCATTTTTTAACACGTATCTGCAGCTGTGAAGTTAGACAAATTTATGTTAACCATTGCAACCAGTGTCTCACCAAATGCCTGGTTTTTGTCACTACTCAGGATGCATTTTTTTTTTCCTAAATTAAAGTAAGTTTTACTGAGTTTTGTTATAACAGGTGACAGAAGAAATCAGACACTAAAACCTTCCACACACGTGTGATCCAGGCATTCACTTAATACATGAATAAATGTGGGCTTGCTAACATGCTTCAGTCACACACAGTCAAGTCCAACACACAAAAGTGTTTTCCTTGTTTCCAAACCAAACATTTTTCTTCTGCTGAAAAGACAGTAAAATAACTCATACAAAAGTTGTAAAGCACAGACTTCTTGTGATATTACAGTAACACATACTTCCTGGAGATGTATGTCTTTGTTTTCTGAATCCCAGAGTTGTACAGCTTATAGTTTGACAAATTGTAAGCTCCACGTATCTTTTTTTTTAGGCATATTTGAGTCTATTCATTATCATTTAATTAATTAAGACCAATACTGTGGTATTTGTTTGCTGCTTTGATGTAAATACTGTAGCTAGGAAGAGGCAAGACTCTTTAGCTAAGAAGTTTTGCGAGATGAATAATTTATTCTGCAGGCATAATATAACAATGAAGGTAATTTAAGTAAGCTTACAACAAATACAACTAATTAATTAAGTGACCCAGAAGCATTAAATTGGCATTTGATATTTGAGGTATGCACAAGATTCATTTCCACCACAAATCAGCTATTTGTATCAGATATATGTAGAGCTATTATAGTACACATTTCTTTATAACTAGTCACGGTTGTCCAAGTTTACGTAAAGGTTCAGAACATGATTCTATGCATATGAAAGTATAAAAGCTAGTTATTTTGCTACTGTTCTGGTATTTTATATGGTCAAGTGTTATTCGTGAAACTCCATTTAGAACACGGAGGACTTCACAAATTTAACAGAATGTCCACGTTTCAGCACAGTAACAATTTACCAGTGTGAATACCAGTTTCTTTTCAAATTTATCCAGACTGTTCACCTGACAGATCAGCATTCCCAGTGCTTTTTTACAAATACCAGAATTTCCAATGGTATCTGAGACGAAGTGCTCCAGGCAACACAACTGGCAGCACAATGACAAAATCTGAATAAGCTATAGCTTCCTAAAACTCTAACTATTTTAATATATTTGGGTGCTAAAATGGACAAGACTTGCATTATTCATATTTTAGCAATTCTCAAAATACATTAAAAATGTAATTACTTTCATAATGAGAATTACTCCTAAATTGTATCACACAGGGAGCCATGCCTTTTTTAGCATTATTTATGGGGAAAAAAGAGCTGGCATGCTGGGTAATCATGTAAGAACTGGTAACTACAATGAATTTCCTAGGCTTAACTTTGATACTTATAGGGAAATCTTCAGCCACCTCAAATAGAGAGTACCCCAAACACAGGATTTATTACTGAACTGCTATGAAAACATTCTGAATGCGCTGCAAATACAGACAGACCTAATCCACTGGACCAGTGCATCAAGAAGAGGAAATGCAGTTGTGGCCGCCATCCCACTGAGCCACTCGTTCTTCCTGCTGGACCCACAAAAATACTGTGCATCAGAGCCCGGGTCAGCAACACAGCTCTAATTGTGAAGGTTTTACAGCAGATCTGATTGTTTACCTGTTGAAAGAGATTTTGTTTTTTCACGTTTGCACTTATGTGAAGGCAGGACTGGCGGTTGCCTGGCCAAAGCACCAAGCACTGGTGCTAACCGGCCTGTGTTGCTGGCTTGCACTCCCTCAGCGTGACTGCAGCTTTTGTTGTCACCAAACTTGAACATGATCTTTAAACAAATTGTTTTCTACCTGCTGCCATAAACCTAGCCGTTTAAAAACTAAGTTAAGTATAAGGGGTTTGTAGCCCACCGCTTACTTCTGTAAATCGAGACCTTACTGTAAAAGGCTTCCCAGGAGGCCCGTATTGCCATCCAGGGGACTCCACTTTGCTGGGTAATAGCTGGGACCAAAATTCAGGAATATTTTATCTTACGCTGCCATCTCCTGCCAAATGGCTGAATTACAAATAAAATGGTGAGTAAAACGGCTCTGCAAGGTGGCAGCACTGGGAACAAACCCGGCTCACATAATGGCGGTTTCCGCCTGTCGCCCTCATAACTGTTGCCCTCACAGTTGTCGTCCTGGGCGGTGGCCGTGGCGAAGGGCAGTCTTCCCCAACCGGCTTGTCGCACCGGGAGTGTCGGGCAGCCGCATTTTGTTTTAAATTTAGAGGCTGTAAAGAGCAAGGAGAAAACCCGGCCCCATGGTTTCTGGTCGGTGCACGTGGCTTGTAGTCGGTCAGGTGAAAATAGGTCCTCTGTGAGCTTTGACACAGGCTCGTGTAAAAGTGTGGGCTGTTTCTGCAGGACAGTTTAACCTAGCAAAGTCATTAAAAATGGGGCCCATCTTCTGTGCTGGCACAAGGGAAAAGGAGAAACTAGGGAATCTTCTGTTGCCTCTGTAACAAGGATGACAGTGAGCTGGAGTGCCTTCCCGCTGCCTGCCTGCAGCCACAGCTCATCAGGGAGCTGTTAGAAAAAAATCCGTTCTCTAGCAATTATATCAATCAGTCTTCATAGTGTGAAAGTCTATTAACTTTGTTAATATGTATGTTGGGTCACATTATATACTGTAATGTAATAGGGTAGTGGAATTCTGCTGCACACTTTAGTATTGTTCATGCTTAGGTAAAACAAACTAAAGGTCAACCTGGCCCTGGAAATAAGGACTTTGCTTCTTGGAAGCTTAGAGCTGTCCACGAGGGATAAAGGATATGCCTGGACAACCAAGATAACACCATCATCCTAGCCCCTCTGACACATCTTTGAAACCTTCTCAGCGTCATCTGGTGTCATAGATAAGTGACTATAGCAAGACTGACTCCAGGGACATCTGGATCAATAGACAAGCAGTGAGAATGCTGCAAAATATATTTGCTTTACAAAGTTTTACTATGATTAGTAATCAGTAGTGCGGGTGTTAATGATTAGTCAAGTTGTATTGTACCTGAACATTTGAAGGGTATAAGAACCCTGTGTAAAACCATGTTCAGGGTGCCCCAATTTGTCTGGGACACCTCATGCATGTGAATATTCATCCTTGTAATTCTATACTTTATGTACTAGCTTCTCTCCTTGTTTGACATCGGCCAGTTGTAAATTTTTGTGACAGAGGTAAGGAGGACCGTGACATAGCTGCTGTGCCTGAGTGGTGCTGGAAATGGCCAATCCATGATTATCCAGGGCCAATCTGTATCAAGGAGGACCGTGACATAGCTGCTGTGCCTCTCTGTGTCTGAGTGGTGCTGGAAATGGCCGATCCATGATTATCCAGGGCCAATCTGTATAATTTTTCCTGTGTTTGGGTTATAGCTTAGTGTAAATGAAGTAAAGCACTTACCAGACCATTGACACGGGTAAAGTCAAAGCCTGGGAAGCTTGTTTTAGGGGAGGAGAAAGGCAGCTAGTCATTTCAGAAACTGCTCCTTTCACTGGCCCCAGTGAAAGGACCTTGGGTGCTTTTCCACTCATTTTACTCTGCATTTGGAGGCATAAGCTGCGACAGTTCTGTGGAAGTGTGGCTGATGTTTAGGTGGGTTGTCATGAACAGGGGTTGTACCTCTGATGGCAAGATAAGAAAAAAAAAAAGTTTTCTGATGTAGAGAACTAAGCAATATTGCTTAACTACGAAATTTGTGCACAGGACTTTAGGGGTGAAGGGGGAGAATAAAACAGTGCCAGAACTTGATTTGTATTTGCTAAAGGAGGAGCCTCAATCATATTTGTTCAGGATATTACATGACCTTGCATTCATTTTGTGTTTCAGGAAATGGCAAAGTCTAAGGTCTGAAGTGTTTCCCCACAGGCTCTTCAGTTGCTGTGGAGCTGGAGGTGATGTGGTGGTACTTCATGTTCCTGCAATGCCAGAAGTTTAGCTCTGTAAACACTGACATTGTATTGCTGAGGAACTTCACTCAAACACGCTGAGAGCTTACGAACATGAGTAGACCTTACTGCACTCGTTGTTGATTAGAAAATTGTGGTGACTTTCATCAGCGATCTATGTAATGTACTCTGGGTGTTGTGAATAGACAAGGATTGATGTATGTATGGGTCTGCTACTTGAAGAAAATTAACAGGGTGTTCCCATGCACTTGAGGGGTTATCCCTAGGCTGTTAAGGCTTTTTAGTCTGAATTCACTTATCTGGCTTAACAATGTGAAGATTCAGTGTCATGAGCATTATTTATAACTGTTTGAATTGAAGCTGGCTTGATACCATTTGGAAAAAAAAGGACTTGTGGAAGAAATGAAAGATATCTTGGTGTTTTGTTTTTTTTTACAGATGGCCTCAGGTATTGCTTTGGTGGGAGCATAGCTTCTGGCCTCTCCTCAGCTCATACTAGAAGAGTTACTTGCAAAACAGTGAACAGAGACTGAAGAGTGAATCATCTTACCATAAAGTAAGCTGGATAGTCACCTGGATTGGACCTGAATTTTGATATCCATTAACTATAATCATATATAGATAGCTACATTTAGATTACTGTAATGGAGTGTGTTGATCTTCAGCTAAAGTGTTTCGTAAATTGTGTATATGACATTGGGGAAAGAAGTGGCCTCTCAGTGTTCCTCTTGGTGTTACTTACTGCAATACTTATTTGCTGTTCAGAATCTGCGTGTTTGCTGTTAATTATTTCAAAGTAAGGGATCAGATTTTAAATAGTGGGTGTTTTTAAACTAAAAATAAGTTGCTATTTAAAACACCGGAACGTTGCCAGCAGTTAATCTTGAGAGGTCTGAATCCCATTCTGAAACCTATTTTGTTGCTTTGGAGATTTTTATCTTTTGAAGCTTACTTTGTGAGCATATTCAGCAGCTAGGTTTTGTAGAATTCTTCAAAAAGCATGAAGAATCTGAGTTTCACTGAATAGCACAAAGGTTTTATTTAGTTCAGCAGCCAGTTTGCGTCACTGGCTGAGAAAGTGTGCTGAGATTTAGAGGTTGGCACTAGAAGAGTGATGTCATTTCCAGAGTTATGTGACCATACTGGAAAATTAAAAAACATGGGATTTTTAAGTAGTCGATTTTATTTAAAAGTCCAAGAAATGACACATTATGCTGAAACTCAAATGGTAAATTCTACATTAAAAATTACTTCAACACTGAAGAGGAACTCTGAAAAAGTGCTTTTTACAGCTCAGGAAATTTTTGATATTGCCATAATAAGATTTTGTAAAATAGTTAATCTTTACAAAATAAAATGTATCATTTCTTTGTAAGTATGAAACAAAGGTATTGTGAACCAGAATCAGGTGTTGTGATGTCCTGCTTTTACTGACAAAACTCCTTTGGAATGAGATAGCTGTGGAAAAACAGCCAGATACTGTCCTTCCAGGACTCCTTCTTGAACTCATATTTAAAAAGTATATATAAGGCATAGCTGGGAAGTGTTGGGAGGAAAACATTTACAGGAAATTCTGAATTGCATTTTAGTTGCCATAATTTATTCTGGTTTTCAGGACTGCGTGCATGATACTGAGTACTCTGAGACTCTAAGATCATGCAGAATTGGGAAAGTATAGCAGAAGATATGTATGAGGGTATATACAGCTTCTGATTGCCATGGCAGTCAGATGGTTGATACACATGAAGAACACATTGCTTCTCTAACATGAAGGATTTCTAGCTATTAGATTTTCAGTGGGGGCTGTATTCAGACTGGTGGCTTCTCTGGCTTCAGAAAGAGCAGGATAGAGTAGTGGTGATGCAGAATCACTTGAAGAGCAACCTGGCATGCATTACAGTGGATGTCAAAATAGTAAGACAACAGGCATTGGGTGTTCTTAGGAGACTGATCACAAGCAGTGCCTGAAGCAATTCCTGAAGACCAAAGGAGCTAGCAATCTACTCATTACCATCATCATCTAACATTAGCCATGGGACATCCTATAAATTCTTTGAAAAACATTTGGAAAAATGTTATCATGGGTGATGTGAAAATTAAAAAGATTCTGGAAAGTTACCTAGAGTCCTTCATTCTCGTAGTAACAGCAATGTGGAGAAAAAAGAATACAATTTTTTGCTTTCTTAGGTTGATATCTAAAAATCTTTGTGACAAGTTGAACAGAGCACCACAAATATTTTCAAGCAGAGTAGAACTGGTAGATGACATACCTGCTTCATGAGGTCACCAAAATAAAATGGCTTTTTAAAGAAGACCATTTCTAGAAATGTCTTAGTCCTCCTATGGAGCAGAAAGTAAGTAACAGGTAGCACTGAATTTCTCTAGACATCTTTCAAAGAGAACAACTGAGAAATGCTCTCCCTTGTTGTGTGACTGATATTTTAAACATAGCTAATGAGCACATTGAAAGAAATCTTACAAGTATCAAGGAGAAACTGCTTTCTATTGATTATATTGAAAGAGATGTAGATAGACTTATTCCTGACTATCTGCAAGTTCTTTTTCTTTCATCCAAAACCTTCAATGATAAAATAGTTCATCTCATACCACCAGAAATGTACATTAAGTAAATAACAATAAACTCTCATATTCTGTGTACAAGTACATTAAGCAGCTGGATCAAAGAACTAGAAAAGCTTGATTATAACTGAAATTTATAGAAATGGCAATCTTACTTTAATTAAAAGGAGATTTGGAGCTAAACTGAAAACATTACACATTGATTAATCAGATATAGCTATTATTCATGAGTAGAGAACCTGTTGTACAAGAATTCATTGACCAGATTTTCTAATTAAAAAAATAATTTAAAAGGGGACTTTTCTATATTGCTTTGAAAAAGTTTAATTTTTTTTTTCCCGCTAAATAAACAGCTGTAAGCAAGTGTTCTGACATTAGTACTGGAATTCTCTGCAGTGGTCACGAGAAAGTTTTGATGCTTGACCTGTCAGATGTGAAGATAGTGGACCTCTAGAGGTGTACTGATGTGCTTCTGCTGAGGATTTGAATGGAGTCAGTGATGGCACAGACTGTAATGAATAACTGAAAGAGGTGTAAGAAATTTGGGGCAGTTTCATTAAAGGCCACAGTAGTCTTCGTGGGAGGTCAGACTAGTTTGTTAAATACTTTAAGAAGGTCCCTATCGCAAACAAAATAGTAATGTGATTCCCCTGAAGTATAAAAAAGGGGTAATTTTGTTTTCCAGGTGCATTTTTTTCCTACTGCTAAATTACAAGATCTTCAAATACATACATATATGCACTTGTCTTCTGATCACAAGTGATCATTTGCTTAGTCTTGGTAAAAGTAAGTTTTTGTTGCTTTGTTTCCTCTTCCTTTTTAGGCTACAGTGTGTGGTCTAAAACCACCTATGTTTGGTCAGAAATCTAGGCAAAATCTAATCCAGTAACTTGTATGTATGCAGGTTTTTCAATTTACTTTTCTTATTGAATATTTAGCCTTTCTAGATGTAATTTCAATTTCTAGTTAACAAGAAAGGCTTTGTTAGCTTTCTTCCACAATTGTGTTTTTCTTACTATTTCCTCTTTTATGCCGGCAGGGGGAGGGTGCCAGGAAATCTTGATCCTGACTCCTGTAAAGGAGAAATGTGGAGGCAGGTTGTATTTGTCTTTTAGCAGGAACTTGACTTTCATTTTTGTCTTAACTGTGGGTCAAAAGCTAGAAGGTTGACCCTTCTTTACAGCAGGAAACCAGAGTGCAAAAATAGAATTTTTTATTGTCTAGCTGTTACTATTTAAAGGAACAGGTGATATAAGAAGAAATGGATGCACATCCCTCAGGAATGAATAGAATTACCTGTTTTTAAAATCTAAGGTAATCTATATTTCCAGTTGGTGCGTAATTAGTTAAGAGGGCCCTCCAGTAGCTTAAAGAGACTGTTTTAATTTCTCTTAGTGTTGTTTTCCAGTAACTAAAAAAGTGGAGATCCTAGAGACCTATAGTGACTGTGTGAAGACTTTTTGTCCATTTCAACATTCATTTTTAGGCAATGCCATTTTTTTTCTTTATGGTGAACACATGAAAGTTACCAAGAAAAGTTAGCATAAGCTGGACTTTTAAGGCAGTGTAAAATAGTAAGAGCAATAGCTCTAATAAGTGCTGTAGATCAGTGCTTGAAAACAGATACTCCAAAATGTCAAGCTGCATATGTATTCATTGGCTCTGAGAGAAACTGCAGTAAATGCTGCTTTTATAGGGAGTTTCTCTGACTGCCAACAGAATAGCTGTAACACATTTATAGGGAGTAAAAGTTGGAATGAAACATGCCAGAGTAGAACATCAATTACTTCCTTTTTACCAATGGGAGAGAATTAATCATTAGGACAATAATTGGAGATATGTTTTAAGGATGGTTGAGTTATTAGAAGTTATAATTTAGTTAAATGATAAATTACAAATAAAGAGAAGTTTGTATATAATTCACCCCAACCCAAAATTTTCATTAAGTAATATATATTTTCTTCCTATTTAAGTAATAAAGAGGATAAACCAAAAAATTCTAACTTCTTTTTTATTAGAATGTATGTGAAAGCAGAAATTTTATGAAGGCAAAATACAGCAATAATAGCTCTTAAATGGAAAAAAATGACTGACCATTTGTTACTAGAAAGGGTAAAGCTCATTGTATTTGAAGGTTAGCAGTAGATCACTGTGTGGAATCCTTTGGGAAATAATTAATGTGATATTATATTCCGACTAATTCCTGTACATATGAAATATGAAGTTCACAGTGTGTTTCAAAGCAGTCATGACATTTCTTGGTAAGAAAAGATCACCCATTACATGCTTTTGATTATAAAGTCAAAATACATATCTCTGTAGATGCTCTTATATCCTGCCTCATTTTGTCATCTGAATGCTGTTCAGGCCATCCTGGTAGTCTGACTGTGTTTTGAGGATGTCTGTGAATGAAGTTGAGACATTGATAAAATGGAGTGTTCATGGTAGGACCACTAAGACATTCAGGGAGCTGGAGCACCTGACAAATGAGACAATAAGGGAACTGCATTTGTTTAGCCTGGAGAAGGAAAGGCAGAATGGTGGGGAATCTAACTAATAGCAGTCTTCTACTCCCTAAACAGGGGTCATAGGAAAATGGAGCCAAACTCTTCCTCTGAGCTACACAATGAAGGGATGGAAGCCAACAAGAGAATTCCTGATTAGAAGAATGAGAATAGCTGAGCAGTGCAACAATCTATAATATTATCACTCTTGCAGATTTTCAGTATCTGACTAGGCAGGGCAGCGTGCAACCCAATCTAACTTTGAAATTAGTGTGCTGTAAGCAGGACATTGAATAAGATGATCGCTAAAGATCTCTTCCAAACAAAATTACTCTTTGCTTGTAATGTCTTTTAACTGAACTTTGTAAGATTCAGAAATGTGTGTCTTGTCAGTCTGACCATCGATGTTAGCTTAATAGGGAATGTAAAAAACTTTGCAATTGTTTGTGAAATGAACAGAAACATTGGTTGTTTTGTCATTGCACAGCTTTTTTTAAAAATACTTTCTGGTTAAGGTATGTTTCTTAACTTACGGTATCTTCAGAAAAGCCGAATTATGTTTTCAGTGTTCCCATTCTTAATTCTTCTCTTTCCCATGCAAAACTGATAAGAATTTTACTAGTAAAGCTTTTTAGTTCTTCTTTCTAGTAAAGTTTTCTTAGTTTCCATCAGAGGTAGTAAATGGTGGATGATAGCTCCCAGATGGTTTCTCTTTTTTTGCTATAATTTATCATTGTAGAATTTTCTCAGTGGGAAAAACCCACCTCCTCTGAAGAATAAAAAATTATTCTGAAAAGCAGACATCTTTCCTTACTCTCCTCTTTACCCTATGTGCCTATAGACAGCACAGATAAAAACTCTTCAATATTACTAGGATGACAGCTATTTTAAGGAGTGGAACAAAGAATGGTAGTATGTTGCTGGCACACCCAAGGTAAAAATGCTGTGATATGGGAGAAAGTGGTGAAAGAGTAGGAATTGTATGTTTGTTAAAGAAGCCACAACATAAATCACAAGAACGATCTATATAGGCCTAGATTGTTAAGTCCTCTTTGTCTCAGAATTGTGGAGAAAGATTAAAAACCAATAAAAATCCTCTTCTTTTACTGCGGAATACTTTGCCTATATTACAGCCAGGAAGGCCAAAACCAGCCAGCAAGACCTGGTTAAGTGGCAGTGTTCCTTTTCTACTGAGAATAAACTTCAGGAGGGAAATAATTTTCTATTGTGGTTTCTGAAGCAAAGGAATTTGAAGAAAACATCTGGACTCAGATAATTCAGAGCAAAAGCCCACATGTGATGGGAAAGTGCTATGTTTCATCTACACACTACATACTTTTAAAAATAACTCCTTTCCTATAGAAAACACCTTGAAAAGAGTTGCACTGATTTTTTCTGGAGTTGTGAAGGAATTTCATCGGCCAAACTTTTGTCATCTCCATGTATTATTTGACAGAGGTGTTTCTTACTATGAAAGATAAGTAATCAAATACTCTCTAGGGAGAACTGTGGCATAGTTGTCTTGCAAAACAGAAATTCTTACCAGATTGTAAGAGCTGCCAAACTGCTTGGTATGTTCTAGACCTTTACTAGCAGAGATGTTGGAAGTTCGACAGTCCTTTTCTATAAAATCTGTATAGAAGTTGTCAGTAAAAATAGAGTTCTTCCCAGCCTGTTAAGCCAAAGCTAAAAAATAGAGATTTTTTTTTTTTTCAGCTGTGTTTAACCAAATACCACCGAGGAGATTCCGTGAACTTTCTTACGTATCTTCATACTCACTGTGCATATATGCCACTTCTAAATAAAGAAAACCACTTTGTTAGTTATTGGTAGAAGATGGTGTTGCAGAAAAGATATCTCCAGGTCTTAGAGAATAGGTGAGATAAAGCAAATTACCCAAGTCACAGAACAGAAGTTGCCTAGTGGATGGATTTTTCAAGAATTATATACAGAACATGAATATGTTGAAATATGAAGAACTACATAGTTCCTGGGAAAAACCCTGAAGTATAAGGTATCCATTTGATCTAGATCAACCATTGTGTCTTTCAAAGAAATACCTTTCAGAGCTGGAGTTGAGAGAAAGATAAGAATTGTCACAGAGCTCCCAAAGTAGTAATTGCATTAGAATTTGTAGCCTGTATGAACTTTCAGAAGTTTTCTTACGAAGAAATTTCTCTCAACAGAACTGAGAATCCTGCTCTTTCCTCTGTGGTAGAATATAGAAATTATAAACATGTTGAGAAATTTAGAGGTCAGGGTGACCTCAATATCCTACCAGAGTTTTATAGATTTTGTGGGAGGCTGCTGAAGACAGAAATACTTGTTATAGTTTGATTGCTTCTGTTAACCAGGTGTCCTAACTTTCAGTATACTTTAGACATTGACCTGGGCTCATCTTGGGACTTATTCCTATTTGTAGATGCTTCAGTATTTACTAAGCTTCTTACATTCCTGATGCTCTGGGAGCCCAGTAACAGAGGTAATTAAAAGGATGATTTATCTTATGACAATGTCAATGAGTTGACTTAATTACACCGCATAGTGGGAAGTAGTCATGTCTGAACTGATCATTAATAGGTACTGTACAATTAAGGCTGCAGAGACTCCCAGTAGAGAGCATGCTCTTCATAGTAAGTGGTTTCTTAATAGACAATGCCAGTGAATTATGCTAGAGGCACTGTCCACAGGTGATTATGATGAGTAAAACTATCCAAGATCAGACAAACCGTTTAATTGAAAGTCTACTGTTTATGAACATAGAAACAAAGGACTGAGCAGGTCCTATTCTAGCCAGCGCTATACTGACATTTTCGAACTGACTGAAACAAGGAAGTTTGATGAGCAGAGTGATTCAGTCTCTGTGTCCATTCAGGCCTTCAGTGCTGTATTCATGTGTAGGAAGTGTGCAGACATGAGCTATGGGAGTACAAATCCCCTCTGCTACCAGAAGATCCTGCATATAGGTTTAGCTATTGAGAAAGATCCAATTTACTGTAGAGAGAGGCATGAGTGGTGCTTAAATGTTTCCCTCAGAAAGGAAATGATAATTTCATTTCATTTTTTGTCCCTCTCCCCACATTATAAAGAGCATTAATGAGATAAATAAAACCTAAAGTGGTAGTTTGTCAGGAAACAATATATCTCCCTTCCACCAAATAATAGATTTACTGAGCACATAGCCATTGCTGTAAGATGTTGAGAGTAGAATCCTTGTAAAAAGCAATGTCCTGGATTTCCAGTCAAATAAATGCACAATCAGCTTCTCCCTGACACAGTCTGAAATCAGAAAAAGAAAATGTAAGAAACCCAAATACAGTATGCCAACTGAAAACTTATTACTTGCAAATAAGTCTTAGAAGAGAATAAGAGTCTAATTTGAGATAACAACAGGAGAGATCCAGATCTCACTTCGCTTAAGGAGCCAGCCTACAAATTGCTGTCCAAAGAAATGCGTTAAAAAGATTCTAGATTAGCTGAGGTACTGGCAGCCAGGGCAAAAAAAGCAAAAGGCTCTGTTCAGTGACTCCTGCCACAGATGACTAAAAGTCTGAGGGCAAAAAGAATTCCAAATGTTTCATGTTAATAGAGCTGAAACATTGGCACACAAATCTTATGTTTATGGTATTTGTTTTTAATTATTAATGCTAGTTTTCTGAGATGAAGGGGGACAGAGAAAGTGCTGCTAAAAGCCTCACAATGGTTCTTTTGTATGCAAAGCCAAAAAGAAATTTTAAAACTTTCTTTGGCAGTCAAAATAAAAATTGCTTTAAGCTTTTGATGCCTTAGACATTTATTTTTGTATATGCCATATGCTCCCTTAAAATTATTTGTTTTAAAAATGTTGTTTCACTTGAAGAAACTCGGAACAGAAGGAGAATTGCCACCAGCTGGAATTCCATTATAGCTACATAAGAAGCTGCAAACTATTATTTTACCTTCTTGGAGCTCAGTGCTGTCAAATTTAATCAAGTTGTGTAGGTCTGCATGACTTCCCAGGAAGGGATGGCGCCTTTAGCTAAGAGGATTGGGTGTGGACTTTGTTAGATAGACTCATGCTGATTCTAACTTTCAATCTAGTTTCCTAAAACAGGGCAGGTACTTCACAAAAATGGGATGACTGTCCCAAAGAATTTACAACCTGACTTGACTTAATATTACTCAGTATGTTACAGAAACAAGCAAGAGGGAGAGAATGGAATGAGGAAATAATACAGTTATTAATGATAAAAGATGTGGTTCCTATTGAGTTCCGTTTTCCTGTTAAGCTTCTGAAATTCACATTTAAAAGAGAAAATACAGGGTGCACTGTTGATTTGTTTAGTACAGGGCTTGTAGAAGAAGGAGTTTTCAGGACTGGTTTGAAGGAGAAATCACCAGTGTTGAAAGAGTAGAGTCCTGTGAGATTTTCACACATGAGGGGAAATGAGGCAGTCACAGACCCTTGCTCATTAGCAACAGAACAAATTCACTCCTGATACAGGTTGGAGCAACTCATCTGGCTTTCATGGCACAGTATGCAGAAGTAAGCCAATGTGGCTCAGTATTGAAAC
This sequence comes from Cariama cristata, assembly GCF_000690535.1. Taxonomy (NCBI): domain Eukaryota; kingdom Metazoa; phylum Chordata; class Aves; order Cariamiformes; family Cariamidae; genus Cariama; species Cariama cristata. The sequence goes on along the minus strand of NW_009624705.1, from coordinate 50,555 downwards.
TACCATTATTAGAATCATAGAATCATAAAAGATCTTGAGTTGGAAGGGACGCATAAGGATTATCAAGTCCAACTCCCTGTTCCTCGCAGGACTGCCTAACACTAAACCAGACATCAGCACACTCCCAGCTCAGGTGTTTTGGGCTACAGCTGCCAGTTTGTACTGGGATGGGGCCCAACCTCTACTGGGAAGAGGCCAGGAGATTCTAATTGCAGATTTTTTTTTTTAATTACCACGAATAATAAAATTATCAGTTTTTTAATCTCTTTATAGGTGAAGTTTCCCTGAAACTATGAGAACAGCAGTAGGTGTTTTATTCACTCTCTAGGCTCTGTGTAGAATTCATTGCAGGTTGCTGGTTTATGGTCTTAATCTTTTTCCCTGTTTTCCTGCTTCTCTGCTCTGCCTCACTTGTGCAGACCACCAGACTATACCTACTATCACATTTAAGGGAATTTCTTGAGATATGATTTCTACAGTTTGTCGCTGCTTTTTCTTACTGTCAGCAAGCTCTTTTTTTGCCATCAAGTTTCTAAGTGGATTCCCTAAACTCAGTTTCCTTCCTGATTGATTGGCTGTTTTCTTGAAAATACAATGGCATGATAGCTCCTGGTTAACTGCTGGGTCCATCTTAAATTTAGGCCTCTCTTTAATTTACAAGAAAAAGTTAAAAAAAAGTTTCAGTGGTTTCTAATTGCAGCAGCTGATTAAATTACCGCTGTTCTTTCACAAAGGGAAACTTTTAAGTACAAAAAATAATACTTTTAGTATTATTGGTTGTTATTTAATAAATTGTGATTAGAAACTATATATTTACAGTTTCTTAACTGAAATCCTTCTGTAGAAACCAAGTATTTGGAATTTCTTCTGCTAATTTGAATGACATTGATGTTACAAGTTGGTGACATACTAGTTGTTTTACTTTGAGTGGTCTTAGGCTGAGGACTAAACAGTGAGAGAGAGACTTCAGAATTGTAGTAATTTAAAAGATTGTCAAAGCAGATTCCTTAGACTTCCCTTGTGGATCCTAAGGAAGCTTTGCACTGTCATGGCACAAGATAGCTTGAAAAGATGAAGGAATGAAAAGGAACCTTTTTCACTTTACTATATTTTAATTTGTGTATCTTGTGATGTGCACAGCTTAGTGAAGCTCTAGGTTTTGGTTCCAGTATGTCACTGTGCAATGAAAGTTGGATTTCCTCCAAACTTAAGAGTGTAGGTTTTTCTATAATAGAGCCAGCCCACATCCTGCCTTTGGCAGTTACTAGTACCAAGTATGATTGCATTAGACAGTTATGAAAGGGCTTGGTCAAAGCTGGTTGCAAACTTTGTAATTTGCTCAATAGATGGTCAAATTATTATGGATTAAGCCCTTTATGACTGACTGAGATAATTTCTAAAGTATTAATTCTGTCTAGTGTTACTCGGACATCTCATGTTCCCCTCACAATTTTGAGATAAACAAGAGAACATCTCTGCTACAGCAACGTCAGCATACTTGTATGGGTCTTTTTTTTCCCCCATTAGTATTTTGTTTCACTGTGGATGATTTATTCTTTATACCATCTATAAATAACCAATAATGTGCTACAAAAGCACAGCAAACTATTTATAACCTTTTACTAGGCAGAAGTAAATATATAACCAGCTTGTACAAACACAGTTCTTTTGTACTCGGGCTTACTGCCAGCATGCCCATTTCTTCTGAGCTCCTTGTACATGTCAAGATCTATTCGTGATTCCTGCAGGTGTCCTAACCATGCTCGTTCTTGTCTTCTGCTGTGCTCTCTGTTCCTTTCTCCCCTGCTCTGTATTAATTCATTCCCTTTGCATGGCAGGGAGAATAAATGGGAGAAGGGAAAGGAAAGGGCAGCTCTGTTGAATTCTTTCTTAGCAAGAAGCATTTTCTGGAAATAAAAGTCTTATTAAAATGGGCAGAGCAGCCTTCCTCCATGTGCTAGCAACAAGGCCTATGTGGTTCTCAAGGAGACTGAGATAAACAGAGGACAAAAGGAGTGCTGCTGTGTAAGCAGATGAGAACTGAGATGAACAAGTTGTTGATCTGTATTTGATTTGTTT
>NW_009624705.1:25676-48445 GCF_000690535.1 Cariama cristata | reverse complement strand
AAGATAGCATATGATTGTACTGGTAAAAGTTTGAAACATAGTGCATGCATACTAAAGGGCTGAATTAAGTTCCCTAAAGAATTTTAGGTTCTACATTTCTCATCTTCTTGGTGTTTGACTGTGCGCCTATAATAATGCTTTTCTGACGTAGCTTTTTCTGTAAAGTGCAGAAGTGCCACAGCTGTATTAGTGAAATACAATAGAATCTACTCTCAGTGGGTTATTAATCAATACCAACAGATCACAACTCAAAAGTCTTAAACTTTATTTCTGTAAAAAATAAAATTCTATCTTTTAGTTAAATCAGATTTACACTTCTTTTCATAAGGATAACTCTTTGTCTAGCTGACCTTTCTACTGTTTGCAGCTAGGTGGGGTGAGTGCAACACTAAAATTCAGTCTGAACACCAGTGCTGAATTACAAAATACAGTGAGTAGCTAATTTGAAAGTCTAACAGTATATTTAACATATGGCTACCGAGAAATGTTGTTTAGTTAAAACATGCTATACTGTAGTTTCTAGAAATTCAGTAAACAAGAAGCAACTTAAATTTCGTTTTTATGACTATTGAATGATTTTATAACTTCACTGCAGTCTTCATATTCATCATGGCTTGTACCTAAACTATCAGAATGTGTTTCCTTGGCATTGTCTGTACCTACACATTTGACTTGGAGGCTTATATATGGAATTTGAAGGGGATGGGAAGAAGGGAGCATGGTTATTTCGTAAAACAAATGAACCATTTGAGGGAAAAGAGAACATTTTTTTCTTTTTCCTTAAATATTTATCCTTCAAGACCATTTCGTGAAAGTAACCACTAGATAATCATCTATCTGTCTGTTTTCCTGCCCAATTGTTTTTAACCACATTTTTCTTTTTTCTTTAACCGTGGACAGCTAAGTCTTCATTTATCTCCTCTGTCACTTAGTTCATAAAAACATGGCAATGAAAGCATGGCAAGGCTTTGAGAATAAAATGTTTTCTAATCACAAAACATTGACAGCTAAAGGAAAGAAAAAGTTGGATGCTTAAAAAACTGTTAAATAGATCCAGCTGAAATTTTTTGCTTTCAACATTGAACAGATGCATAGACTTTGTATCTAGAAAATACAGAGCCATAGATTTTGTATCACTTATGCCCGATAATAAAATACAATCTACAATAGTGTGTAGAATTTTATCCGGTAATTCCTCTGTTAAATAGATCCAGCTGAAATTTTTTGCTTTCAACATTGAACAGATGCATAGACTTTGTATCTAGAAAATACAGAGCCATAGATTTTGTATCACTTATGCCCGATAATAAAATACAATCTACAATAGTTACTGTAGAATTTTATCCAGTAATTCCTTTGTCAATCCCAGCAACTTTGCTGCTGAACTAGCTACGTATGGGGAGCTGAGGGATGGAAGGAGCATTTGACTAGCTCAGGGTCCTATGGGAATCTGTGGTAGAGCTGGCAGCTGAATCCAGATCTGAATCACAGGCCAGTTTTGTACAAAACAATCCATTTTCTCTAGTTAGCAAAATAAAGCACTGTCTTTTGTCAGTGAACATTTTAGCTGCATAAAGAACATTGTCAAACTGTGGTAAACATCTATACTACTTCACTGGAGTCTGGTTCAGGAAAGTTGTGGAGTTGCAGAGTGCCTCAGAACTGTTTCATTGTGTTGTCTGTACTGAACTGGGCTGGGCTTTGGGATACTTCTATGGTACTGCCTCTGTGGAAGATGCATGTAGCAGTTTTACTCCATGGTTTTGTTCTTGCTATATAACCAAGCAGTAAACCATTAACATTTTTTCTGCTTTCTTACATAATACCTTACATTTTCAGAGTGTGCTATGAACATTCATACACCATATCAGCACTCCAGTTACATTAATGTAATGGATGAAAGAATACTATAGTATATTGTTTTACTTTTGGGGAGAATGAGGCATGAAAAGGTGAAGTAATCTGATTGTAGGAACTGTGGCCTAGCGACTTACGTATGGATCCAGGTGGCAAGAGACCTGTATTTCAATCAGAACTCTGTCTGTCTCATTATGTGATATTAATGAGTAATCACTTGTCCTGTGGTTTTTTATTCCTAGGAGAAAAAGACTTATATGTGATGGTGTACAGTGCTTTGTCTTGTGATCAGTCCAATACACAACACTTCTAAATACCTTGCAAAGGAGGTTATATTCAAACAAAAGCTACACTGCTTTCTCAGGCAAGCTGAGAGGGTTGCTATACTGAATGTAAAGGAGGTTATATTCAAACAAAAGCTACAATGCTTTCTCAGGCAAGCTAAGAGGGTTGCTATACTGAATGCTACACATCCTGTTTTGCGAAGAGCACTGTGTCTACCAAGAAAACAAACCATTTATAGACCTCTGAATTTCTAAATGACTGCGTCCTGTCTTTGGTGGAGTTTAGAGTAGTAGTTAAATGTCAGTCTGGGTTTGCTGCAGTGCAGAATATCCTCACCATCTTGTTCTGATGAATCTGCAGAATAGACAATGATAAAGGGAACACTAGTCTAGCAGAAAACTGATGACAGAAGAGCTAGGACTGTTGATTTGACCCTAGCTCATGCTTTCTTCTCAGTAATGTGGTTCTCTGCTGACTATATTGACCTGCCTTCCAGTCTCGTGCTTCCTAAAAAAGTCAAAGACTTATTCTTCCAAGGGAATTGCATCTTGTTCTGATGAATCTGCAGAATAGACAATGATAAAGGGAACACTAGTCTAGCAGAAAACTGATGACAGAAGAGCTAGGACTGTTGATTTGACCCTAGCTCATGCTTTCTTCTCAGTAATGTAACAGGGAATTGGGTCCATTGTGCGTATTGTGTTTAAATACAAGGTGTGTTCTGTTTTGGTGTTTTCAGACATTTGGATGGAACATCCGGATTCATTAACAAAGCATGGCTCTTTCTCCTCTACATGCTGATGAAGCAGGAAACTATTTCACTGAAAACTGATAAAAGCAGCTTTCCTGTCACAAAAATGAGCTGATAATGCCTTAACCTGTTGTATACACAGTACTGGAGACAATGCCAGGCAGAGCTCAGTGACTGCCCTCTGCACACCCCCTGTGTTACACAAGCCATGGTATCTTGGTCATAAACGAGGTATAATAAACGCTGCCTATATCCCTTTTTGGCATTAAAAGTGTTTTCTCACCTCTCTTGGATCTGAACAGTGAAAGATTAATCAAGTCTTCAATCAACAAGAAGAATTAGCAAAGATTTAACAACTGTTATTTGAAAAAAGCCTAAATCTGGCACCTACTGTATCTTATTTACCTCTCAGTAGGCTGGGGAAGTGGCTTCCTACATTTCAAGAGGAGTGCCTACAGAGAGGAAGGATTGCTCATGCCAGTAGCACGCTCTGATGAAAAATGGAAAGCAATTATTATCTTCAAAAGTCCGTGAAGGTTCAGTTAAGGTAAAATATGAGACATATGATCAAAGACTAAAAAGTACACAAATCCCTTGTGAAGGTCTGATTCCATGACAAATATTCTGGTTTACCTTTACCAAGAGACGTAAGGGCACCAGAGAAACCATCCTGGATGACTGAGGATACCCATCCCATAGTTCACTTTGGGAGGATTAAGAGCACATCTGCTTCCTTTTGTCAAGGCACATATTTCCCAGGCTGTTGACGGATTAGGTTAGAATCAGTAAAATGCAGACTGCATGACATGTATCTTTTCATCATCTTGAAGCTTTTTTGTTTTGTCTTTAAGAGTGGGAAGAACCTGAAATGAAAAATGTTGAACAAAGTATTTTTCCTCCAAAAGTTACATTTTTTTCCCCAAGAAAATTCGAGAAAGGCTTATTATGATTTAACTTCAAACATTTTTTTCAATCTATTTTACAGTATTGACAGTGAACTGGAAAGTTTATCATTGCTGAATTTCAGTGATTTTTACCTCCTAATTTGTAGTTCAAGGACCTATACCCTTATCTGGTAGATATACCCATTAGAGCTTGTAGTTTAAAGGAAGCTCTGAAGTACCGCTATGTCTGGATGAGGAATAAGGGGTTTCAGACAGAACTAGGAGCCAGGGAATCTTGAGCTTTCTCTGTTTTTAATTCTGTATATTTTTCATTAAATCCCATGTGCTTCCATGTAGGAAAAAAATGAGGCTATTTGCTATCATCCTTCTTCCAAGCATTTGTTTTAGGATAGCCACAGGGCTGCTCTAAACTTAACTGCTCCCTAATTATCCTTAAAAGACAATTTCACTTGTGGTGATGAAGATAATGGATGAAACAGAGGGAGATAAAAGAGTAACTAAAGTTCACTGTGCTTTGACCCCCTGCCCTGTGTCCCAGCCCCCACTCTTCCCAGGCCTGGCCAAATGGAGACTGAATCTGTCTCTTAAACTTTTTGTAGCCTGGAGCAAACCAATTCCTTAATCTCTTTGCCTTTTTTTCTGTTTGTAGGAAATAATCTCAAAGTAGCAAGTCTATCTCTGTGAATGATAATGAAAAGTATGACTGTAAGTAGAGACTACTAGTATTAGCTAATTTGGTTTAGCTATAAAGCAATATTTTGTTGAGTAATTTAAACCAACAATGGGATAGATATCAGGTAGATATTGCAAAAACTTTTCAGAAAGCAACAATCCTTTTTCATGCATCATTATAAGAAGTACTGAAAAAGTTACTGTATATGTTTATGTAACGAACTGGGATTGCCCTTCTCAGAACCTTTTGGTTTTCATTTGCCTCTCATTTTTTGGCATGGGTGCACTGCTAGTCTAGAAAAAGAGAATATGCGTTAACTGTTAGCAATGTTCAGTATTTGTTTTTTTCTTTTTAGGAGGAAAATGAATTTCACAGAGACTATCCACTGAATTTATAGTGCATTACCATGGTGATCACCATGGAAAACTCAACAGTTATGAACTATCATGTTCCACAAAATGTTAAAAAATTCAAAATTTCTTACTGTGGAGACACCTTACCTGTCCACTTGCGGTTCTGTTTAGCAAACATTTCATTGTAATGAGAATCATTGAAGTGATTTCCTTTGAATATTTTTATCATCAAGGTTAAGAGATCAGATTTGCTCTTACAGGGCTGCTCTGCTTTTAGAGGGTACATGGAGCTTGGGAGCACATGGGGAAGAGGCAGTGGTGTGAGGCTGTAGCTGGGGAACTGCTGCCTACCTGCAGGACTTGGAGGATGGGATCTCTCTTGACAGCAGCTTCTGGCTGTGGAGCATGCTCCACCCTCCCTCCCCATCCAGGACCCCATCTACCAAACACAATTTGTTGGCAGTCTAAACACATGTATCTGATGTTGGGTCCCGGAGCTGGAGGGAAGCTGAGGAGCTGTTGTGTGGTCGCCTGAGACTGAAGCACCACACTGAGGAGAGTGAGATGGAGCCAGATGAATGTCTTGTGTGTGAAGTATGAGGCTTGACAAGTCTGGCATTACGCACTCTGATACTGCTTTTGACTGAGTTAGCTTTTGATCTGAGTTACAGCATGATAAATCTATGTAACTCTGCTGAAGTTTACTTAACAAAATTAAGTATCAGAGTTTATTTTAGTAGAGTTAGTCTGTGTTTTAGCGGATGCAATTAAGATCAAAATCCTGTCTGAGTTATATTGTTGCCTTTAATTTTGAACAATTGAAATGTAAACAATGAATTCAGCAAACTTATGGAATGATGAAAGGACAAATTTTTGTCTTACTTATAGCTATGGAAAATGAGTGTTTAGGATTTGACACTGGTTCCGTCAAGGCAGAATGTGGCTGTGGATGTGTATTTTAAACAAGAATCAAACTGTGGTTGGGTGAGGCTCACCTCAAATGAAAGCTTAACAAAATCTTTTCCTCTCTTGTAGTAACTACATTCCTCCTCCTATTGCTGTCCACTTTTTTTCCATATTAATGATTAATTGATTATGTTCCTGCTTTCTTACTAAAATGCTGAGTCTTCCACCTACTGTTTCCTTCTGTTTTATTCCTTTATAGCTGTTCCAGCCAAGCACCATCTATATGCAAAGCATCTAACTAACTGTTTGTATGAAACATGTGGTTCTTATTTTGCTCTGCTCCAGACATGACGTGTATGTGCATAGGAAGGAAGATGAAGTAGTTAACAGTGCTAACAGAAAGCTAGATGTTTTAGAAGAAAAATGCTTGCTTAAGTGAACTAAAAAAAAATAAATCTTTCCAATTAAAATATTTTTAAATCAGGAAAAAAAGGAGATTCTGGATTAGTACTCCAAAAGGAAATATCTTTAGCATTGCAAAATGTTGCTTTACAGTCTGAAACTACAGCAAGGTTTCCAAAATCTGGTTTAAATAAGCAGGATTCTTCAGGAACGCAAAATTTAAAGGTAATATATGGGGTTCCTTTCTTTTTTCCTTTTCCTTTTCCTTTTCCTTTTCCTTTTCCTTTTCCTTTTCCTTTTCCTTTTCCTTTTCCTTTTCCTTTTCCTTTTCCTTTTCCTTTTCCTTTTCCCTCTTTTCTTCTTTTTCTACTTTTCCTTTTTTTCTCTCTTTTTTTAACTTTTTCTTACTTTATAGGCAGATTTTCAGACATTTTTTTAAAGTCACCAAGACATGAAAGGTTTTGTCTCATTTTGCGTATGTTCAGGAGGTAGTAAGATACTGGGCAAGAGTAGCAAGATGTTTATTCTGATTTACCTTAATGGATTCTGGCACTCAGCAGCTGTATAGGGACTTGTACAGCCAGAGGGTGCACCTAGATCATTGTGTGCACCTACCCCCCTGCATCCAACTCTTTCTCTAAAACAAACTGTAAAGTAAAACCAGGTAAATACAACAGATGATGTAGATATTAGTGTGGATGAAAGTTAAAACTATAGAGAGGGGAATAATGTGAACTAGCTGCTAATGCTGTTAGAGATTTTAGGGAGTGGTACAGCACAGCTCAGAAACCATTAGCTAACTCCTTCCAAACACATTTTTATTCCATGAGCAGGTTGGGGAACCATGCCTAAATCCTACTGTTAAAAAAAATTGTAACAGTTTTATTCTTTTGAGCTTTTAGTGGCTTTGAGCACAGCAGCCATCTATAGGTATTATTTCAAAGAAAATAATATCCAAAAGAACTGTATTATCTTTCTGTTCTTTAGCAAGCCCAGCATACATGTCACATCTCATTTTTCCTGTGCCTAAGAAATGCAATTTTAGTCCAGATAGACTACAGACTTAACATCCTTGTGTCACATTCCTCATTGGTCACTCATTTCATATTCCCTGAAGAGTACACGAACCTGTGTAATTATAAGACTGATGATTATACATGCATCAATGCATTGTCCTATTAATAATGCTAGTGGGGTTTCACATAGATGTGGAAAGTCATCTTCTGACTAGCTGCTGGACCAAGACCTTATGTGTCTTAGAAGATAGTATGGCTTGTAACTATCTCATTCTTTTCTTTCACAACTTTTCTATCACAAAAATTTATCATTTTCTTCACAGCGAGCTGCAAAGATGCTACATCTGATATTTTAAAGCTAAATAGTTTCTGCCTAACCTATTCCAAAGATATCTTAACAGATCTTCAGCTAAATAAATATCCTTACACTATTTTAGGTCTTGTATACCTAAAGGAATAGCTGGATGTTCTTCAAACATGAAGACTATAAAAGATAGGAAACATCAGTGGGGATAGAAACAAGGGCAAAATATTTTAGGCCAAAGGTAATAGCTGAAGCAAGTGCTGAAAGCAGGGGCTTGGAAAGAAAACTCTGTCTTTAATGTAGAGTTACTGAAGCAAAGCTATAGTACTCTTCAGTGCTCTCCACCTAAGGATTGGCAGCCTAAAATAAAATTCAATTTCCACCTATATCCCTAGGTGATAAGAAATTAATTACAGGAAATATGTTTACTCCTGAAGTCCTTCCTCAAGGCTTGTCAAGCAAAATTCCCTTTGACTTGAAATGACTGTTTTCCTGAAAAAGGATTGCAGGGTGCAGTTCATTAAGAAGGTCTTGTATGTAGGGTAAGAATAAGAGGGAGATGTGAGTGAAGACTACTTTTCAAATAATTTGGAAGATTAGCAACTTCAGTGTTGAGAAGAATGAAAAAAATACACATGGTCAAAACCACTTACACATTCTGTTTTTCAAGCAGAAATTCAGTCTCAACATTATGCTCAGAAAGTTATGTTCTCAAATTTTAAATCATGGTACTTGTACATCAACTGGCTAGAAATAAATGTTTATTTTCTGTCTGAAAAATGCACATTTTCCAGCTTAATTGCCTAACAGCTCTTTATTTATGTTGGATGTAAATTCATAAATGTCTTTTCAGGAATAAACTTGCCTGCAGATGACCGCTATACGTTTCTGGATTTTTTTTAAAAAAAATCTGTCTATTTAAACTAGCTTCAGTGGAAATCTTGTAAATAAACAAAGGTTTCAGCTAAATCTTGCAAATATTCTGAAAAGAAAGCCATGTCAGACGAATAACACAGGGCCTTGCTATCATAGATTATGTTCTCACTGAAACTTTTTCACTGCAAATACTGGATATGGTCTTTGATTTTGCTTATGAATGGGCAATAGCATATATACTTTTTCATGCACCCCCTACTTCACTATTTCTGGCAACATAAATAGTTCCTGAGTTGGTATTTTTTCAAAGCACTCCTTGAAAAAAATCTTTGAACTTTGGTTCGTTTCACTTGGAAGTGTTACTTTACATCATGTATTAAGCAATTCTCTCCATTACTTCAAAGTCTTCAAATACAGCTGTCCCTGCTTTCATGGCTGTAAAATCAGATGTTTAAAATACTACACTGAAGCAAAAAGAGGACTCATTAATAGATTTTAATTTTCTCAGGGCTAGAGGAAGAACCTAAATCTCTGCAGCTGAATTAAGATTCACCCATAGTGTGTAGCCCCGCAGGTCACGGACACATCTTGATTTTCAGAGCAGATGCATCAGGTCGCTTCAAATCGGAAAGCACAAGCATGTTCTATTTGAATTACAAATTACTTCTTAGGTGGTTGATCATGTGTCCTTTCCTACATCCTTCTCAACCCTTTAAATTCACACCTCATTTCTTAGATAATTTCTACTAAGAAGTCTCTGCCCATCACCATAGCATGTGGGTCCTTGGATGGGAGATGGCTGCATTTGCTGTTTGCAGTTTCTCATGGGTAGAACATAATTTGAGAGTTGAGAAGTACTATTTTAGACAGCACAGTCAATCATTAAACACAGATGAGAGAGAAGGGGTTATTCCAATTCATAATGTTCTCTTAGGCAACAGCAGGACAGCTGTCTGCTCTGCTGGAAAAGCAAAGAATTCACAATATATAATGTCTGTTAGGCCCATGTAAGGTAGTGACTTAAGGCCAACTTTACTACCCATTGCTCAAGTCCTAGCTATGAGGCACTTCATACACTGATAGATGTGGTTAGGTGAGCAGAATATAGTCCACTCTCTACCACCACCCCATCCATATGCAGTTCTTTGTTAATATATAGCTAAAACAGGAAACTTCTACAATCAGATAAAGAAAACTCTATAGTATGTGATTATGGCTTGGTCAGATGTGAGTGTCTGTATGAAAAATAATACCTCAGGTTGAATAACAAAGAACAGCTTGTATTTGAACTTGGCTGTGGTGAATTAAAATGAATTCCCCAAGTCCCTTTGCTCATGGTAGCTTTCAATTCTGTAGCATTTTTCAACCCTTTTGCTCCATCAGGGTCATGAGTGATTAATTTTATTGACTTAATCTTAACCTGATATTTTTACTGCAAATCCTTTTCAGAGTATAATAATAGTTTAATTTAAATTTGTGGATTCTCTTCTCCAGAAATAAAGGTCTATATTTCCCTTTTACATTTTTAAAGATTTTTTTCTGTTTCTCTTACAAAATGAGCAAATAACACATAGGGAAATTGGGATAGTTTGTTTGTTAGTGTCATATTAATCACTACAATTCTCCATCACTGTTTTTTTTTCCCCCTCAATTTATGATTTTATAATGAAATCTGCAAGCAAATTAGTCTTATCCTTGAGGAGGGTGAGTAGCAAAAGAATCAATAAAAGAGCTGAAGTTTAATACAGGAAGTAAAACTGTGTTTCATGAACTCCAATATAGATCTGTATTGTGTATTTACATACCAAACCAGTCTTGGTAATAATGAAATTTCACTGTGTGCAATGAGGGGAGAATATTCACTGGAGATTTCCAGTACAGCTGAAGGATCCACAGCATTGACCTTGTCCTGAATGTAGAGCTCTGAAAGATAAAAATATCTGAACTACCAGACACATTTAACATTAAATCTAGCTAGTTGCAAAGAAACAATTATGACACTTTTCAGACAGCAGAAGAAGGAAGCATTGCAAATTTAGTGAAGGTCAAATTTTCAGAGACCTGGGGTGATCTCTATTCATATATGACTAAGTCACTCGCATGTGCTCTTCTGTCAGCTACCTTTTGTGTTAACAAATAATAACTCTTAAACCCAGAACTCCTGTGTTCTGGTTGTGTCTGCTTTTTTGTTGTATAGACTGATTCATGTTAATGCCATTTCTATCACTTTTGCTCTCAACCACTAACATGAAAAAGGGCACATGCAAGAGATTCTGCTTCACATGACTACACACTGAGTTGAGGCACATTTTGAAAATCTGGCATATAGAGGTGTTATATTGCATAGACAGAATAAAAATTGCTTGACATAATAACAACTAAGGCTAATAAAGATGACTAAAATAAATGTTCTTTTAGTAACTAAATTTTTTTCACCTTCTCTTTGTCTTTGCTTTCACTGTACCTCGGATATCCATAATGAAACATGAAACTGGGAAAACACGTCAAGAAACTAAAAAGGTTTTTTCCCCTCCCTTCTTTTTACCAGGCTAGTTACTTTTAGAACATCATGATACCTCCTCATCAAGTTGCTTCAGAGGAGTCTAGGAGGATGAGTTTCCAAACTGCTCTTAAGTTTTCACTTATGTTCCAGTTGCTACTGTTCTAATTGAGTAGTATTGCCACTTGAATTTGGTTCGTTCAAAATTGCACTGGAATTTTATTTCCTTTTGTAGAATACTGCTTCTGCCCTTGAATTTACGTTTTGGGGTCCATGTGGCCGAGGATGTGCTCTGTAGCAGAATGGTCAGTAGAAACTTTGATAAGAGGCTAAAAGCAGCCTAATCTGCCCCTTCTCTGAAGACAGAAAATTGTCCCATTCTTCTTTGCAGTGTGGTTGGATATTTGACAAATACTTGGCTCATTTTCCTTTCTGGAGGAATCCTTCCTCTGTCATTCTTCAGGAGCCTAGGAAGTAAAAAAGTTTTTACTGGTATAATTTGTGTAATAGAGTCACAGTTAATATTGGCAGATGTCTTCTTTTGATAGTATTCCTTAGGCAGATGCCCTGAATGAAAGAAGTAGCATTGGCAGAGGGGTTTTTGATTGTAGAACTACTCCCGCATTGGGACTTCTGCTGGTACAAAAGTACTGCATAGTCCTACTCCTAAGTGAATACTGTTTCTAATGTATAAACATATTTCAAATAAAGAATAATGTATTTTTTGTAAACCTCAAAGCATGCACAAGACTTCTTTGTGGAACTTACTTTAAATTCTTTCTGATGACCAATGCCAGCTCTTCATAGTCAGCTATGCACAGTCACTTTGTAAAGAGATTTATTGTAACTGTTTCTACTTGATTCGCTATCCTGTCCCCAAATCACTGTAGCAACATTTTTCATCCTTTCTTTTTCAAGAGAGTGATATTCACAATGAAAAAGGAATCGGGGGCAACATCTGTGATTCCTGGATTGCACAGACAGTGTATGAGACAGAATATGGACACTGTCTTCTAATCACTGCAAGCAAACTTTGCAAGTGTCATGCATAAGTTAACTTTTCAGAAAATGAGAGTCAGATCTTAAAATTCTCAACCCACAGAAAGCTCTCTGATCCAAAGGAAAGTCCTTCAGTTGGATAAAATTAATCAAAAGACTTGGGTTTTTGCAGGTCCTATTAAAAGGACTGCCACAGTCCTGTGTTCATGGCCATGGCATGTGTTTTGAAGATTAGTAGAGAAATAATTAGCTTATAAATATCAAATTATCTATTTGTTTTTAAAAAGAGCTCGTCAGGTTTCAGCAAGCATTGCTGGGTAAACTTGTAAGGTCTTGTCCTGAATGCACTGCATTTTTTCTGAGCAGAATTGAAGCTTCAATGAACTAGGGATGCAGAGAACCTCTGGTTAGCAGGGCTATTGGCTTTAAATCTGCATAGGCTGTAAACTGTAGATCATTCATCTGTGGTGGTGGTCATTCATTATAATTGAGGAAGGGGGAAACTTCTCAAGTCAGTTTCACCTATGGATTAAGGGGAGAGTGAGAAAGCTGACACTGAAAGAAGAAGAAATGGAAATAAAATAGAACAGTTTCAAGCTCCAGATTAACAGATGAGCCCTTCTTTTGCTTTTGGTTTTTGGAAGGAGGATCAGTCCTGGAATAACAGGCTTGTGCAAATTTTTTTTTAGAAAATTGCAGCAGATTCTTGTAAGTACAAAATGTGATTGTCCTTCTGAAAATCGAACCCCGTATCAAGATTATGGTTTTAAATTTAGTAAAACCTAGCATTTGTTTGCAGTGAACACAATTGTCACAGCTTAAGTACTCATTATATGTTTCTGGAATGTTCAACTCAGTACTTTTCACTTGCTTTATATCACTATGAGCTGGATAAAAATAATTCTTGGAAATGCTCAGAGGTAATGCATATTCAAAGAAACAAAGTCAACTACCCATAAAGATATGAAGAAATGCTTATCTATTTTAAGAGCATTTTTTAGAACCACTGCCTTCCACATACACATGTAGGGGTTCTGATCAGTAAACATTTAACAGATTCTATCTTTGGCAGTTACACTTTCAAACCATATTTCAGTCCTTGTATGTCCCCTTATACACCTTGAATCTGGATTTATTTTTTTTCCAAAATTGTGTCCATATGCAAACACTTGGGCTTGATAAGCATTCTAATTTCTCAATTTCCACATATAACTACTGTCTTGTGCTTGCAAAATTGAACAGCCAAATACTTGAGAACTAGAGCTGGATGATGAATTGAAAGTGTTTCAACCTTTAACCCCACATGTCTCTAAGTCCTGTCTACTTGCATAAAACTGACAAACCCACATTTTTATGGTTTGTTTTCTGTGCAGCAGATCTAAACCAGCTTTTTAGAGTCAAAGGAAAGTAGATTGTGTTCTGCTTCAATCAGTATCAAAGTAATGAGAGAATTTTGAATTACAGAAGCATTGTGTGTTATTGAAGAAAGTGTAAGAAAGAGCAAATGCCTAGCTTCTTTTTGCAAACATAAGCTGAGCAAAGAAGGCTGACAACATTGGAAAAATAATTTTCTCTTTTCCTATAGTTACATGGCCCTGTATGAATCGGTTACGAGGTCATTCAGTGTAGGAGTTGCCACTGACTATGTTCTGCTCTCAGCTTCCCAGCTTCAACTGAGAGATTAATCACACACACAAATGAATCCAGCCATTGCTCACAAAAGTGTAGGGTTTTTAAATCTAAGTTTCACATCAATTCTTTGATATAAGACCATTTCTGGAGGCCTTTTTTTACCTGCCACCTTGACCCTTTATTGTGCTGTATAAGTAAAGATAGAGTAGAAAGGATGTCCTGATGCATATTAGATAGAGAGAGAACTTTTAGCAGGAGTGTATACAACTTACAATAACCCACAACTCAGGCTGTCATCTGGGATCTGTTCCTTTTCACATTTGTGAGACCCTGTCTTTTCTGCTTCTTGTACTGTCAGCAATTCTGCTCATCTTTGATAAAAATGGTGAACTAAATTAGGAAAAAACTTAATGCGGGAGAAATACTGCATATACTGAACTAAAGCCACCTTCAAAGAAGGTTGAGATACCTCTTTGAAATTAATGTTGCAAGCAATGTTTTGTAACTACATATTACAAAGAGGTTAAACTGCACTAGGGAGAAAGTGGCAACAGAAGGAAAACTGTAACAGGAAAAAATAATTATTCCTATGAAAATAAAGAGGACTAGATGTGTATAAATTACTTTTTGTGCCAGAGCTAAACAGGCCCCTTAGGAACATAATAAAGGCCTCTTGCACCTCAAAGGCTTTTTGCTGCTTTCATATGCAGCTTTTTCTATAATACCTGTTTTGTTCAAATTAAAACTCACACTCCTGTTGCCAATATAGAAATCTTTTCAAGCACGTGGAAGGCATAGCTCTTGGGATCAGAAGTGGGGTAAAACATTCTGAAGAAATATATTTTCCAAAGTGAATTTGTCATTTCTTTAACCTCATCCCACAAACACAAACCATAACAAGAATTTTGATAAACATGTTTATCTTCAGAGGCATGTAAGATCTGAATAAAATGTTTCTTGCTTTATGGCTCAGAATGAATGGTCTTGTAGTGTAATTGCAAATGATAAAGAGTATTTGTGCTGAAGTACATTAGCTTATTTAACAGTTATGATAAGACTACAATATAAAGCATGTCTACACTGGAAAATCTGTTTGAGTAATGATGAAATTTGTGAAATTAATCATAGCCAGACTGAACAAATGAGTCCAACAGTAAATTGTGTGTCAGTATAGTAGAGTAGTGTAAATGGAGACCAACCATTTAAATAATTGAGTGCCAGCTGATGCTTTTGTTACAAGAGTTAGGAACAGATCTCAGATTTCACTAAATTTTTCCATAGTACCATTAATTTTAAAATCTATATCAGACTATATGACAATAATTGAAAGACATCCTTCATTGTTTGAAAATTCCTTATGAAAATGAAGGATGGGGTATTTTCCCTAGGAGAGAGTCATGATCCCATAAAGACAGAAATGAAGGTCTGAACAATGTGTCTGAAAACTTTTCAGCACTGCAGGATTATGTCTGAAGGAAGAAAGCAAGGTATCAAACCAATGCCAACTCTGGCAGTGACATAAGCACTGGAAGTCCTGTGGCATCATACCTTTTGTCCAGATTGAGGTGCTTTCTGGTACCAAGGACACTGTGTATTATAAGTATTTTTGTATTCAGATGTTTTACTACCAATGAGAAGGAAAAAACAACAGTAGAACTGAAAATTATTCTAAACTATGGAGATTGTGATTTAGGGAGAATGAGAAAGTATGGTATTTGTAAGATGATTCTCAGAAGTGGAATGTCAGCAATAGTGAGGATTTATCTGGAAGAGTGAAGAACTGAAGAGATGATCACACATTCCAGAAGTGTGCATAATTCCACCATGGTGCAATTTGACAGTACAAATATGTGGTGGTGAAATACTTTGGGTGAAGATAAAAGGAATAGGAACCAAAAAGAGAAATAATAATGACCATCTGTTACACATCAGAAGATCTGGAAAAGAATGGGGAAAAAGAATTCCTGGAGCCATTCTTTATTCTGTGGGACGCTGTGCTGCTGAGGAATGTTTACAATTCATATATTTGCTGGTTGGCAAACCCAACAAGCCTGCATCACTGAAGAGGTCTGTAAAGTATGCAGAAAACAACTTTTGGAAGCAGTGTTTAATTGTGCCTGTAAAGTAAAGGCCTGTGAGGGATTGATGAATAATTCCTTTTAGCAAGAACCCACATGTTTTAGATACAGTCACTATTCTGAATTCCATCCATTTGGATTCCTACTCATTTTTGATGACATGGCAATCAATTTAGAAGGGAATGTGATATGACGAGATAAACATTTATCAAATCTTTGTTCTTGCCAAGGCAAGGCTTAACTGAACTGTTCTTTGAAAGGCCCAAATCACCTGAGCCTGTGAGACTTTACAAATTGATAAAGTTCAATGCGAGTTTGGGCTTTGTTGTATCACTGTGGACGTTTGACTGCCCCGAAATGGTATGCACAAGTCAGGGCACTGCACAGCTGGAAAGGTGAACCGTAAATAGAATGAAAGAGTGCCGATTTTCCAAATATACCCTTGAAAGCACTGTTTTGCTTGAGTTCCAGAGAATGCTGAAACAGAAGTTTGAATTCTGTTTTTGCAAAATAGAGATTACTATTGGTTACTTTATATTAATTTCAGAGTTACCAGAAATGTGAATGCAAGAGGTAAAGTTTTCTCTGTCTACTGCATGACTTCTCAGGTTGATTTATATGATGACAAGCTGGCATCAGGTGAGAAGTGTTCACTGACAGAAAGAGAAACATACTGTTATTTCTAAGAGAAGTTAAGGTCAGAGCACAAATATATTCTTTTTTCATTTGTTTGTTTTTACAAAACCCGAAACCAGTCTGGTCAATTTCTTCAGCCACACCACGGTCTCCACTTCCTGCCCAGAGAAAATTTAGCCCCACAAGGTGTACCCTTCATTCCTGACCTAGATTAGAATCTTCTCTCTATGGAGTTCGGTCAAAAATACAGAAAATGGCAGTAGAAGCACATTCAAGATACACTTAGAATTTGGTTCTTATGAATTTTTAAGTCATGGTTTAACAAAAATGAATAATCAAGTTAGTTCCAAAAGAATCCTGGAGAAAAATCTTGTTCAGTCCTTCTTCAGTGCTAACCGTACTGGAGTCCTGGTTCAAGAATCTGCTGTAATGCAAACAATGATTTACAGTAAGAAATAACTTTGTAAAGAAACATGCTTGACTGCTGTGACTAGTTGTTATGGTCATAAAATTCATAATAAAGATGAAACTAACCTGGAACAGTAATGAAAAAATGATGGTATATAAGAAAAATATGAAGGCACACTTTTTCCTCTTATAGTTTGAGAAACCTGTAAGCAGTGCAACTGTTTCCAGGGTTTTCTGAAATACAAAATTATGTAAGTAAAACAAGGGTATTTTTCTAAACTAAGTTAATACAGTGTTGAAACTATCATTTTCCCACTTAATTGATATTTCTCTCGAAAGCGAAGCATGCACTTTTAAAAGACAGTGTGTTCAAGGAGGAATTAATTCTTAAACATACTTCAGGTGCCTTCAAGATTATTTATCTAGGAAGAAAGCTCTCAGCAGCAGAGTTAGGCTGTAACAACAGCTACAAATACTTTTCAGGAAAACAAGAGGACAGGAACTTCACGTGTCCAATATTGCATACAACACTCATAAGCTTTATGATAAGAAGCACAGCACAAAGCGGTTTGTTCCTATTACAATTTGTTTAAAATTCTCCCATAAATTACACTAAGAAGAAATATTGGCTTGGATCACAAATCCCTTTCAGCCACTGCCTTATCACAGATTCCTCAAAAGCACTAACCTATGTGACCTTTGTGTGAGTCTCAGATGACTCCAATTATTCTGCTGTGAGCTCTGATTCTTTTGCACAGCCTGCCCTTAACTTTAAAAAATTGAAGAGAGAGGAGGTCTGGGCAGAATGAAAGCCGTATCACATGGCCTGACCACACTTTGTACCCTATGAGACAGGCCACCAAAATCTTGGAGAGGTAGAGGGAGGGAATTTATCTCCTAAATCTGTACGTATCAAGAGGAACTGAGTTCCACCACACTGGGGTCATCTGTGCAAAAGCACCACATTTTGACACAGTCAACTTGAAAAGTGATGGAAGAGCAGAGATAAATGAGAAACAGAAAGTAGGTTACAAAAGGGAACAAAAATGTGGACCAGGTTATGCAAGAACAGAGGGGTCAAGGCTTGAAGAACCTTGAAAGTTATCGGTAAAATCCTGAACTCAAATCTCAATTTCAGAGGGAACCAATATCGTGGCGTGAACAAGGGGGCAGCATGGTAACAGCAGGGGAAGCAGCAGTGGGATGAAGGTGAGATAGAATGATAATAAATGTGTTGCTGATGCAAACCCTTAAATCAATGCTACTTCTATGTAGAAATTTGAGGCCAAGTCTAAGTCCCACCGAACCTTCTAGCAAAATTTCCCTCCGGTTCAAGAGAGTCAGGTTTTCGCTCCTGAATTTGAAGTTAAATACCAGATTGCTGTGAATGCACAACAGTACACACTTCAGTATGTTTCGCTTCAAGATTTAGCTTCAGAATTCTTTTATAAGGGTTTGTGTATTTTCTACCCCTCAAAATGCCACAAGTACAAAAATGTCCTCTGCTCTACATCACTTGTTAATCTATGGCCAAAGTTACCACAGGGCAATGGACAATCCTGAAGTAAGATTTTAGCTGGAGTTGGGAGTAGAATCAAGTTGCCTGTTCTGTGAGAATTTCCGCAATTTCAGAGTCTTTCTATCTAAAAGCAGAATGGAAAATCAAAATGCATTTTTTAAACAGAAATAATAAATAATTCAATGGGTAATCAGAGTGTGCTAGCTGAAATGTTGCAATATGTTCACTGTGATCTCTTTCAATTCTGATCTTATAGGTTTTGTGATTTTTTCTTTCTAATACTTTAACTATAAATTAACTCAATATTTGAAATTAAAAAATATGTTGAAAAAAATGCCAAAAAATGTTTTGACAATTTCAAAATGTTCTTCTAAAGTTTTCTTTAAAAAAGAAAATTGATGAAATTTACTGTTCTATAGATAGATAGATTTGCATTTCCCACTGAAAGGTTTTATGCTATAAATATTTTCACTTGCTTTTGACTTTTAGCTGAAACTTAGACCTTAAAGTAAATGACAGAATTTGGATTTGACTGACCCACAATGGAAAATACCTTTCTCCACTGCTAAGCTATTATTTTCTTACAGAAGATCCGCTCATTTGTGTGTGAGTGGAAGGTAAGTTGCACAGCCACATGTGCCACATGTTGACAATGACTTTTTTCCTACACCAGTACATGTTAGTCTTGCTTTTCATGGAAGGTATGATTAGTCATTTCTATGGCTAAGCTACATAGAAGCTATAGTTGTCAGACGTAATGCTGTCTGTCACTGTCTGGCCTCTATATGGCAAGTGGGCTCTGACCGCCTTAGACTCGCTCCCCAAAATGTTTAGATTAGGAAGTCCATCATTCTAGCTCACACAGCCAGGTTTCTTTCCTGTGAAAACCTCGATGAGGTGGGAAATGCCTTTGGCTCTGAGTGGTGGGAAACACTCTTGTCTAAGCAAATATGTGTAGACATTGCGTATTTGAATCTGCTTTTTGTTATTCCTTTTTGCTTTCTTTGTCAACTCCTGCTTCAAATAAAGGATTCTGATTTCACTAATGTTTAACTTAAATATGACAGCTTCAAAGTTAGATTCAGCACTATCTAATCTATACTTTTACACCATTTTAAATCATAAACTGAGCTTGCTTGAGATGAGGAATGTTTATACTGACTTGTCATATTTTGTAAGTAAAACAAATGGGGCCAGATTGCAGTTCAGAGTTCACAGATGCTTTGAGCAAGGTGAGGAAGATAAAAAGAAGAGGTTTTCCTGACTAGCAAAGACAGTAATTGTCAGTAATCTCCCCAAAGGAGAAAGAGGGGAAGGGTAATGAGAGTGCACTGGGTGTGCGCTCCACAAATCCTGCCTGGATATTCCACTGCAGGTTGGCCTGTCCTCACACTGTCTGTGGTGGCTGTATGGAAATAGCTGTGATGTGATGGAAATAAATGCTGTGAAGTCAGGATTACTGTCTTCACAATTATCATTAGACATTAAGAAATAAACAATTATTTTTGAGTAATATCTTATACATCCCTTTTTTTTCCTGTGTTAATTTAAGACAGTAATACAGATGGGACAGTACCATAGCTGGTTTGGTTAAAGGTATGACCGTCCTAGCACTTTTTGCTAAAGAGTTTAAAAATGCTTTTTCAAACAGATGAGACAGTGTGCGGGGAACAATAGATGATCCAGCTATAAAGGCAGAAAAAAAAAAATTGATTGCTTAAAGCCATATTCACTGTGGGAGGCTAGGTGGATGCTTGATCCAGAGTATTTTTAAACAGGACATCTCAGAAGACGTTATAAATGGAACTGTTGGTAAAAAAGAGGTCTTTGAAGAAAATAGATAACAATAGTTAGAAATAGTTTGGAGATTTTAAACTAGAAATAGTAACAGATCAGCCAGAGCATGTGGTGTTCACTTAGGAGTTATATAGGAAGTTAGCTATGAAATAAGTGAACTAGTAATTGTGGCATACAGTCTTCTAAAATTTCCCCCTTGCTTATGAAAAGGAAATGACACAATTTGAAAGAAAAGGCTTAATGGGGGAGTTGAGAATATATAAATCTTAATAAATCTGACATCTGCATTTTGCAGATTGGTAGTGGTTATAATAAAGAATAGAATCAATGAACATATATAAATATCATTGTTATAATAAAGAACAGAACCAATGCATATATATAAATATGATTGTTATAATAAGGAACAGAACCAATGAACGTACTTACATATGATTTACTGAGTAGGACACAAGCATTGTGTTTACATAGGGAATTATTCTTAAAAATGTGGATTTCTTTAAAGGAATCAATCAGCATTGGACAGGAAAATCCTGTTGATACATTCTACTGGGTTTTCCAGAAGGATTTTGAGGAGGTTTTCATCAGATGTTTTTAAGGAAATTAAGTGCTGTGGCACAAAATAAAGGGTCCTAGCATGTTTAAATAGCAAGTTTGAAGGTAGAAAAGAAACCAAAAGGGGAACTGGTTGGCTTTCCTGATTGATGCACCAGTGGAAACCCACAGAGATCATTGCTGAGCTCTGTGCTTTCAAACACATATAGGTCTGGTTAAGACAGTCAACAAAATAAGGTGACACAGCTTTTTTAGACAGAACTAGCATTTCAGAGTGGTTTTGGAGATGCTGCCTGGATGATAAAATGGCAGATGTAATTCAGTGCTGGAAGATGTAAACTGATCCACCTGGGGTTGACTCTGGAATTGACAGTTGGAATTATTAAGAGAGGGATAGAAAACGAAATAGAAACCAACAATGTAGCACTTCATAAATCTGTGAAGTGGGCATACGTTGAAGACTGCATGTGATCCTGTCCCTTACATGTCAAAAAGGATAAAGCAGAACTAGAAAAGTGTGACAGGGTGCTCAAAGTTATGAAGTAGCTTCCAGATGAGGATTGACCACATAAATTTGGTATCCTGAGTAGGAAAAGAGATGCCTGAGGAAGGAGGGAATAGAAATCTATAAATCGTGAATAGCACAAGGGAGGTAGCACAAATAGGGAGATCGAATAGCAGGTTTGACAAACAAAAGCAGAGCTTTTTCGCAGAAAGGGTAGTTAAATCGTTGATGGCATTAGCAGAGGATTCTGAGATTGCCAGAAGTTTACATGGCTTCAAAAGGGATTAGATAAATCCACAGAAGAAGAATCCATTACAGGCAGTAAAACACAAAGATGCCATTTCTGGCTCAGAAAATCTTGGAGCTCATGGAGTGCTAGAAGCCAGAGGAACATTACTGCATGTTTGTCTTCATTTGCATGCTTCCACAGCCTCTCTTGGCCACTGCTAGAGGCAGGATGCCTGAACCAAATGATCCTGTGGTCTGACGTATGATCATCCTTATGTGTCTATGCCTGATTTCCCTCTGCCATTGCTTAGAAAGTCATGTTTGCTTCTGCTGAGGGGTCTGGAGCACTTGCTAATGTTGGGGACAGAAGGAGGATGTCCATTCCCAGCAGCAATCTTTCCCCTGTTTTCCCCACTCTACTAGCAGACATAAAGGCTGACTTCTCTTCAAGCCGCCTCTGGCAGGTATAGCCCAGCTCTGAATCCTGAAATTTGGGGTGGTAATTTTCTAGTTTGCCTGTATTATGAAAAGTTCTGGCTGAACTTTTGGATCCAGCAGACCTGACCACTGGAGTTGTTCTCACCTGTCGAGAGATTTTAGTACTCATCATGAAACCCGTCAGAAGGGCATTCAGGAGTTTCCAGCCAAACATGTAAGTCACTCCAGGATCTACTGGAACTTGGCCTGATTTTACTCAACCAAGCAAAGTCAAGCCAAGCCAAGGAAATAAACAGTCATTTTCAAAATGTGTCCTGAGTCTTCAGGTGCAGAATTGAACTCCAAACAAATAGGAAGTAGCTCCTGGTTTTTACTGAAGTTATGTGAAATATTTTGGGTTAATAGTACAAACCAGAATTTTTTAGGGGACTGAAACTGTTTGCGAATATGAATCATCAGCAGAAAAATTCAACTGAATAAAGAGTAAAACAGATATTATATAAAAAGAAACATTTACTTCCTGAATTTTCTGAAGGAAAAAAAAAGTTTCATTTTAGAAATGCTAGAATATTTACTTTTGACATTTGCAAAATAAGCTTCTTTTTAGTGTTTAATAATGGCCCATTGTAAAAAGAAAAGGTTTTAAAACGAAAGCAAAAATCATTATAGATTAGCTTGATCCTAAAAAAAATCTCCTGTTTTCCCAAAACCATAAAATGTCTTTTTTAATTCAAACTTAACTGATTACATTTTTTTTTCATTTTTCTTTAGTGACTGAACTAAAAAAACCCTACTTGTTTGTCTAGCTCTGTTTTGGGTTATACTATGAAAGTTTTACAAAGTAGTTCACATTAAATTGAATGCATTCATAACAAATTATAGCTGCATTTTCCAGCAAGAGTAAATACTGTTTTTTATCTGTGTTTACAAATAATGGTTACTGCCCCATGAATATCAATGAGGAAGGATAGAAAGGAGAAGTTCAAAAATTTAAATTTGCACAGTTACTGAAGCTTCTTTTTTAAGTGCTTAATGCTGATTAATGCAGATGACACATTTTCCCTTTCTTCTTCATGATCATTTTGACTTCCTCAGCTTAAGGAAAACATTCAGAAGAAATCAGTTTCCCTTCCCTTCCCCCCCCCC
>NW_009624705.1:0-25645 GCF_000690535.1 Cariama cristata | reverse complement strand
CCCCTTCTTTTTTCTTCTTTTTTGACTGGCTACGGCTTCCCTAATTCTTCTTTTTGAGTCCTTCAGTGCTGATAAATTCTTTTAAACTAAAATTTGTTTAATGAGTTTTTTTCATGGAAAATTTGCTTTGTTGATGCCTTTTAAAAAAAGGCAGTTTATTTTAACAGAAGAATAACTGACTTTTTGTGTAATCATTCATTTCAGTGGGCACTTGCCAAAAGGACCACACAAACTAAATGCTGTCTCTCATCTCACTTGGCCATGTAGTGGAGTGAGCTCCCCACATGCTTATTTGCAGGTTGATTTGAGGGAGAGCTGCGAGGGAAGGCAACTTCCCCATGACAGAGTGAATCCCCATGCGCCAGAGCTGTCATCCCTTTTCCCCTAGCCAGATACCTGGGAGGCACGCGAGGTGACATAAGCCCGAGGAACACGTCAGTCCCCATAGACATTATTGGCAAGGACTTTCTCTCCTCCATGCAGTGCATGGTACTTCTGGCTGAGACGAGTCCTCTTTTCCACCTTCTTTTGAAGCAACAGATGTTAGTCACTGCTGTAGGCTAGATGCTGTGCTGGTTTACTGCTGGTATGTTGCTATTGCTAAATAGAGATGGTTTTCACTCACAGAAACCCCTTTGGCTAGTATATAAAATAGGCCAAATCTCATCCTTTCACCCCGAGACCAAACGTCATTGAACACATTGCACCCACTCTCTTCCCACTCAAAACAGGGTGGCTTCACTCCTGCTGTCTTGTCTTCAGCCCCCTACCCCTTGGGTCATGCCCAGACCAGGAGGGTGCTTTGCACCCCCTCTGTGGTCAGTGCAGTGCATCATGCCATAGCCTGTTCATTTACATGCCGTCATTGTGGTTAGAGCTACAGAGAGCGCTGGTGCCTTGGCCTCTGCTATGCCATGCGTGGGAATGTAGCAACATGTATTTTCCTTGTAGTAAAAGCTGGAGGTATTTCCCTAGATCACCAATACTTAAAACCATTGCTGTTACTAATTGCCATTTTATTGTGCCAACAGTGTGACAGCTACCTCCCAAAGGAAAGCAGACACAATCTATATCTGTCCTAAGCAATTTCTTGTTAAAAGACCCCAATCCTATGCTGCTTTCTGCAATGTGTGTAGTCTATATTTGCATTAGGCCTTCACCCAGATTTAGCTGTTGAGATTCTCAACTGTTGTCAGGTTGCTGAGGGTCCCTTTAAAGGCAGCACAGCTTCTAGAGAGAGATTTGGAGAACTTGGATTTATGTAAAGCTTCTGAACCACTGTTATAGTTTACGCCAGAAAGTTTACTCTTAGTTTGAGATTCATTCATAGCTGCTCCAAAATACATATTGCTATATTTAATAATAATCTACTTTGACAGTTTCTGCCCTTTATAGTCTTTGCCTTTTCAATTGCTTCACTGTTGGTCATTGTGATTTCCCTTTCAGCCCTTACCAAAGTTCAGAATTTTCGCTTTTCTTTTTCTCCTGTTTTCAGTGGTGAGGAGTCTTTTCAACCAAACACCCATAACTATTTTAGTTTGTGATGCTTCCCTGATATCCTTTTTTTAAAAGTATGGCCTATTGCTGATGTGAAAAAACATTGTGGGTTTTGTTTCCTTGAGTTGTTTTTACGCAGTTATCTAGTTGATATCAGTGGCACCGACTGAATGAGGAAGAGTCGTTCACATGGAATGTCTGTGCAGTCAAGACTTTAGTTACCATGACTGAGAAACATTAAAGTCTGCAATATGAAAGACATTTTCCTTTCATAATACATTTCCAAACCCAAAATAGCAGATAGTAATTTTCTGTTGCTGGGCTATATTAATTTCTGGTGTAATCTCGTAAAATGTTGTAGAATTACACCAAGAAGGAATTTAGAGCCCCAACTTGAAATTTCAGTTCTACTTCACAGAGCTATAAATTGCAGTGGTCTGGCATAAACATCTGTGGAAACACTAATTGCTTAAAACTAAATGTATATTGTTGTGTTCAGGGAGGTCACATAGCTCTACTTTCTTTTTTTGTGATTATTTACCTTAAACATTCGATCAGAAAAAGCAGACTATGCCATATACATGGAAATATGTAAATGACCACAGCAATGAATGATTCAATGCAGATAACCTAAAATATATTTCCACAGTTTGCATTTTAAACACTGCTATGTTGTCTGAAAATTCTGGGACATGTCCATGAACAACTGCAGAGCAGCCTGTGTCACAAGCACAGGAAAGTAATGGCAATCTGGAATAGCAAACTCAAATTTTCAGTTTGTGCCGGATGATGTCTGTGCATTATGGGTTATTATGTTACTATGTATAGTATAGTTAAGCTTAGAGGCTTCAGTGAGTTTGGCACCTCATTAAAAAAGGCACAGTAGAAGCACGTAATGACAGACAATATTTTCTGAAAACGTTACTTACAATCTGCTGGACAAGAGTGGAAGAGAAGCACAGAAAAATGAAGCCTGTGAAGATCATGGTGTAGATCAGTGGCTGAGTCAAGAATATAAACTGAGTTTCAAAACTCTTATTTGATCTTCTTCTTATTCCTACTGCCATAGTCATGAGGTTACGTCCCAGCATTGTGAATGAAAAGCTTAATTTTTCTGTAATCATAACAATCAATAACATGTGGTGGCCATAACTGCAAATAAATTAGTTTAACTTTGGAACTTTCTGTATAAAATTGATGGATTTTGCCACTTCTAATCCCACCATAAGCATTCCTTGTGCATTGGGCATAATGTTGCTGCCAGCTACATGGAGAGTACAGGGAAACTTATACATGGAAAGCTGAAGGAATTTCCACAACTGTTCCACTATGGGGCTGGCATTGTCATTTTTCTTTTGGTTCAGTGGCATACTGAGGGATTCAGCCACAACATAAAGTAATTGAAAACATTCCCTGGACGTCTGAAAAAAAGTGGTCATGCTCTCATCTCGCTAAAATATCTTTCCCCTGCAAGGAGTTGTGCAGTAAAAGCAGTGTCACATTACTTTAACAGAAGCATTTAACATTTTTACTGACAGAACCTAAAGCATGTGGTTATGGAGTGTGAAATCCTCATTAAAATTCCTCGAGGAAAATCAGTTGAATAAATAACCAGTAATTGTCACAGTGCCGTCATTGCTGTAGTTTTACGATACAATAATTCTCTCCACTGATCAGCTTTATTCTCATATCATATAAAGAGCTCAGATTCTTGTTCAGGAATTTACTACCAGTCAGGGACAATTCTGATATGTGTAAGTCTAAAGCTGTAGAAATATGTTGCAATAACTGCGGACTGGGTCACACCGGTGCATTCATGGGGCTTTCTTGTGCTGCTCCTCTGGAGCAGTGGCAGTTGCCTCTCCTTGCACACTTCTCACACTTTCCCCTTCACATGGTGCATACAGAGAATATGGATAAGGCAAGTGGGATTCTGAAATGAGCTGGTGAATCAGAAGTGAGAAACACCACCAATCCTACTTGTCGTGCTCAAGCCCCGCTCAAGTCTCATTTGGGCTTCTCCCTTTGCTTGTCTCCATAGAGAAGATTTCTGGAGACCATGGTGTGCTATGGGACCATGCAGCCTGGGAGTGAAGGGATGGGACACTGAACTGATAAATGAGGGGTGTGCCCTCCTTATAAATGATCCTGGAATAGCTGCAGGTTTTAGGGAAAATGTCAGTATCTTGAAGTTAGTCCTATACTTTCTTCAAAAGCGGAAGGGAATGGCTAAACTCTGCCCCTGGATTGAAGGATATTGGAGAAATTTGATGTGTGTGTGTGTGTATATGTGTGTGTGTGTATATATGTATGTGTGTCTAGGGTCCCTTCGAACTATTAATAAGCAGTAGTACTATCTTTACCTTGGTCCTGTCACTATTTTAAAGCACTTGACGGTTCAAAAGGACCAGAGGAGTGAGGTATTGAGTGTATCTTAAAAGAGCTGCTGACTTCCCTAGTGGCAAATGATTCTTATTTTGGTTAAACTGGAAAATATTTAAATCTTTCTTATCTCCAAGCTGTTATAAAAATGTCTCTGCATGTTGCAGAGTTCAGAGTTTGTAGCTATATGATTCCAATAACACATGAGGCTCTCAAGAGAACCTTCAGAAAGGTCTAATTTTAAAACATTTTTGCTGCCAAAGTTATTAAATCTTTGAACAAGGAAACAGTATTAAAAAAATCAGATAGTCTATGAAAAGTGAGTGTGTTAAAATTGGAGGCCAAAACCCATTGCTAGCATGTGAAATACAGAGATTCTTTTCTTAAGATGCAAACCTGCACTGAACTTTAACTGTTGAGTAGCAAGACTCTGCCTTTAGTCTGGGCTGGACTGCTCCAGAAAGTTCAGTAGTGGTTATACTGTGATCTGCCAAAGAAACCTGTCCAAGCAATCGACTGTATAGTTATTGTGAAATCATACACAAAATGATCTAGTTAAGCGCATGTGAGAATAGATAAAAATATTTAACACAAAGCCTGTATGTTTTTCTTCACATTTTAACCAGAAGGTGGCATTGTATCATGCCTTTTGCAGGCAAACTATCTTTTTTAAATTTTTTTTTCTTTATAAGAAGACTGGGGCTTTACAAACAACCCCAGCTCAGGTTTTTCTTTTTTGCTGTTTTTGGGGGGGATTTATTTGTTTTTACAGATGTGATGAATCATCGTTCATGCGTGTTTCATCCTCACTGAAAAAGTGTTCTTTGCTGGCAGTCTGATACTTACGTTGTTTTACTATCAAGATATATTTCTGGTGAAAACAATTTGAAGAACTTTATCTGGAACACTACCTGTACATACTCTGTTGTGAAATGTTCTTTCAGTTCATAGCTATGTTTGAAATAATTTATAACGATGCCGAAAGAAATGATATGGCATTAATTCACAACCAGGGCAATTGCATACCGCCAAATGTACAAATCTCTTATTTATGGTGACTCAATGAAGCTGTTCTCTTAGAACAGAAACAGAACCTGCTTAAAAGCCAGAAACCAAAGCAGGGAGTTGAAATGGTCAGAATGAAGGGGAGAGATTTACGTTTTACAAACTGCTTAATCAGAGTCTTCAGAGGTTTGAGCAGGTATCTGAAATCAGGAAGGACTGTCAGCTCTTTTAAAAAATGTGTTTCTGTGTGTGTATGATTTTTGAAAGGCGCGGGATTGGCAGATACTGTCAGTTGAATGCCATGCTCCTATGGTCTATGGACTCATGCAGATTATGAGAAAAGATTTGTAAAGGGAGTGACAGTCTCAAAGATTGGATCAGTCTCTTCCGTCACCCATGGTGTGGACTCTGCAATGGCTTCTCCTCTGGGTCTGTGCCAATTTTGGTTGTGTCCTGTGCAGAATGGGCAACTGTCTATTGGAAACCACACAGATATCAGCAATCAACCGTAAGAGGGTGACTGCTGCTTATCATCTAAACTAATCCAGCATCATAAATACTGAAGATCTAGTTTACCAATCCTTAATGGGTCTCTTAAGTAATTTTGCACAGGAGCTACAAATAATGAGCCAATGAACACATTCTGCTGAGCTACATGCCTATGCCATACAGGAAGAAAGCATCCATCTCAAAGCACTGATTTTCAATAACAGCTTCTCTGGTACTTTGCTAGAATATTTTCACATGAAAATGGAAATAGAGCTGTATCTGAAAGTGAAATATATTTGCATCCATCACACTAATACAGTTAAGAGATCTACTGATACTATATTGCATCAACTTGAAAGTGCTGGCATGGTCTCTGTTTCTGATTTTGTGGTCTAAATATTGGCAGTGTCATATCCTAGAATCTGTGGACTGTGTGCCTTCATTGTATCTCAGTACTGAATAAAACCTTCTATCTGTATTCTGGAGAGTACTGCAAGCATGCAGCTAAGACCTTTCCATTTCTAATTATATATGATGGAAAAGGTCATGAGGCAGATGAGAAACCATATTCAATCAATACTGGACTGATTTTTTCCCCCCACTGATTTTGGAAAGTGTTTCCATGGTTAGTAACACTCTGGGATACACAGAGAAAGAACAGTTAACCGATGTGCCTGTAAACATATTTATTTGGTATTTTACTTCACTGAGCATAGAAGTCATCTGGCCAATCTTAATTTTTTTCTAAGGGACCATCACAAAAAGACCCCATAACACAAAGGAAAAACAATCTGCAATTGCTCCCTTGAAATGTGGCCTTTCCTGCCTAGTTACAGAATGAAATCGATACACAGCTGCAGATTTGTTGACCTGCACATGAGATTGAAACTATAATATGAAAAAAATGAAATTCTTCCCTGATGATAGATTTTTTTCTATTAGATACCACTAGTGGGAACAATATAATGACTGGAAGGATCTGCAGACCCCTGCATAATGCTAGAGAATGTCATGTTGAGAAAGGGCATATGTTCTTTACATCACTGCTCCTTAATCTTCTCAGATTTTCACAAAGAAATCATATTAATCAAATCTGCTTTCAGCTATATGAAAAGTGCAGTTTGAATGGTTCACAGCTTAGGAAGAAATTGAATGTAGAAGAAAACCTTGTATAGTAATAAGCCCAGAACTTAAAATAACTTGCTGTTGTCAGTATCTCACTTTATGATTCTGAATAGCTGCAACAATTATGCATCAGAAAGCTCTGAAACTGCCCCATACTGTGGCTATGGAGTGGTCCATGAAGGCAACACAGGAGCAGGGAATTACCAGATGAAATCAGATTGGTGAGCCATCTGCTACTGACTTGAAAAGAAAAAAAGGAAACCCAACAAAAAATCCTACCCAGAAATACATCAACAAGGGGCAAAATTCTGCCTGGCACTGAACAGATACATTGCTAGCCCACCTCGCTTGAAAATCTGCTTGGGAGTTTGAGGAAGACTGGACTGTATATGTACGAGGTGCACGGTTTGTTCCAGTCTTGCTCCCTTTCATTTGCGCCACTGGGGACGAAGTGAGGGGGCAGAGAGCAGGGACATCCCTTGGGTGCCATGCAGTACACGGAAAGCAGCTGGCACTCTATAATGACCAGGAGAAGCCAGCATACTACTCCATATACAGGGGCTGTCTAAGAGTCATCATGCTTTTGTAAAGCAGGGTAACCTTCCAGTACTGCCTCTGACACGGAGCTGACTCCTTGTTTTGGGTTGTTTTGGAGACAGCCTTAAATCTGTGGAAATATATTGTTTTATTAAATATACCAAATAAAAGCCACAACACTTGTATGTGGTTTCTTCATTGCTATTAGTGTTTAGTGTTTACTTGGCATGACTATTGGGTTTGGCACCATTCAGTCTACAGAGAAAGACCTGTTCCCTGTGCCCAAAAGCTGATGTTCTGATGGTCCAGTCTTGCTTGCACTGAAGTCACAAGGATCCTTGCTGCTGACTTTGGACATGAAGAATAGGGGGAACATGAAGGTGCACTCCTTTCCTGTCTGTGATATTTGAATATCAGACTTGCAGGTAGACGATCACCATATCAAAAAGTAAACTTTGAGATATGAATGACAGAATATTGGTTCTGGCAATAGAACCTAAAGGGCACTTCTGTGTCACTTAAAGGTAACAGCATTTCTTTTGAAGGTCAAGTATATTTAATTCTAGAAAAAACATGAATAAAAAAGAGGCACCAATGTAATGAGAATTGTATTTTAAATTGGTCCCAGAAATACAGGATATTCCCGAGGTCTTTCTGAACACGTCTACTTCTCTCTGAACTCTGGAGAAAATCTACTAATAGTAAAGGCATGACATTAGATTACAACCACAAAATTGCAATCTTAAGACTGTAATGAAAATGGGTTAAGTCTATACCATTTCTGATTTGTATTATAATCCCTGCCATAAGAATAGCCTTTCCTGGAATTATTGAAAAGGAAATTCTCCCTTGCTTGTAAATGTCATTTCATTTTTCCTCTCACTATATTTGTAAAGATAGCTGAAACTGTTTAGCTTACCATTTTTCAGAATGCTATCCAAATCTGAGGGTGGTTACTATAGAAGGAATTTAGCATGGGCTAATGATTATTATATTGTGGTATTTTAAATCTGGAGTGTTTAATTATGTGCGGACACATGGTAAAGTCAAACTTCTAAGGAGAAATGAGAAATTAGATTTGTAGTCTATGGGGCTTGCAGATGCTCAGGATTGAGGTGTAAGACCTCTGTCTGCTCCGGTTGCTGTTGGTATTCACTACTATGCATATGCCGTGGCATTCCTAGCTCATGATGGAAAGACAACCTTCAGATTTGCAGATCTTTTGCTAGGTGAGATATGATGGATCTCAGTAAAGTGGTGGAATACATCTGTGCTCAAAAAGCTAATTCTACAAGAACATGATTCTTTTTTTTCTTTCAGTAAGTCCCAATTCTCATGCTGGTGAGAGTGGAGATACTTATTGTAGTTAAGGCAAAAGGTGTCCATGGCCAGACTTGAAGTCCTGTGTTGTTAGGCACAGGAAGGGTATCAAACCCAATCCTTCTTATGGTGGGAGTGTTCTGGAAGTCTCCATCTAAGTTGTGATTTTTGGAGTGGATGGAATAAAAATTGACATTCGTGAAGCATAGAGGCTGCTCACCCTGACATTTTCAGATGGAAAGTTATAAAAATCAAACTGGCATATATTCTTTTGCAATTCAGAATGAAAATATGAAATTGTTGTTATGGATAGCTGAATACGGTCTTTTTAACAAGGGAACCAGATACAGATCAATTCATGACTGCTAACTTTCCTCTGTCTCAAGAAGGCCTTGCTCCCAAGCAACTATTTACAAGAGGTGCATAGTAGGTAGAGATCACTTTGTACCTGTTGTCTTTCTCCTGCTTTTTCTCTAAGGAACTGTTATTAATCTCTGTCAGATGCAGGATACTATGCTGACAGTCTGCTCTGACTCAGTGGTGTTCTGAAGTTAGTTATACTCTTATATATCTCAGTTTCCATACCAACTGCTTGATGTTGCAGACTCTTGGGAAATGTTTGCTGCAGACATGTTTTTCTGGCAACTGAAACCTGAGAATCACTTACATAAACTTTATAGATCTCCCGTTTTATAAATCTCTGCCAGTCTCTTCATCCTAGTCTTCTTTCCTGTCTACTTTTTTATTCCCTCCATTGCATCTTCTAAAATGCCAGGTGTCTTGCTCCTTCTTCAGATACACTCCTGAATATTACGTTTTCTTGCCTCTCCTTTTCCTTCTCAATAAATAATTCACTTGTATCTCTTGATCCAGCGGGCCATCTACCTTGGAAAATACTACATTAGGTTGTTGTCCCTGGTGTTCTTGGACTTTACCAGAACTAGGATTAGTTCTGGTTCTTTCATGTACCCACTAAACCACAGTACAGTTAGAACATGTTTTTACTGTATTCAGTAGCTTATAAAAAGGGCAGCACATTACCCCAATTTAAAGGCTAAAACATAGTATATTTTGAATGGCTGCTTACACTTCCTCTTTGCCACAGGTAGCCAGGTTTGTAAAAGGAGAGCAAAAAGAATCATAAGCCTACTAAAACTGTTGAACTTTGAAAAGAACAGCTAGTATAATAACTATCTGTCTGTCACAGAATGGTTGAATGTCTAGAAACACTACAGCATTTCTTATAGAATTAATGAAAACTGAAAATAGAAAGAAATCATGCAGTCTAGATGAGGCATTTGTAACAAAAGGCAGAGTACCAAGATGGGACTAGGGCTGAATGGAAAATGCCAACGTTTGGGTAAAAGGAGAAACCCAAAAGGGACTTGATACAATTTCTAGTTGGGTTTCTTATTGGTCTGTTATTCCCTATTGCTCAGTTTATTCATTCCGTGGTATGCCATCTCTTGCTGATCCATCAAATCGGATATGTAGTCCATCATGAAAACCAGGCTTGTGAGGGCTTTTGGGGGACAATGATGAAAAGCTTAAAGTTTTTTTGAGAATTAGATATTGAAAAGTAATTTCTTTGAAAAACCATAGGAAAAGAAATTTATATGACTGTATATAAGCCCTAATTGAGACCAGTCTTCTACAATGCTAATAGACATTGTGATTTTTGTTTTCTTCAGACGTGCCATAGCATGCTAAAGTAAATTACTGAAGGAAGTATACATAAGGGGCAAGAAAAATGTTTTGGTTATGATGCCATCTGTCCAGTCCTAGCTGACTGCTGAGGCAGTGGAAATGGAAATTAATATAATACAGTTTCTGTAATCTTCTTAAATCTCAAATTAAATTAACATCAGGATTGGCACTTTTAGACTGAGTTGATGGCTGTGATTATGGCTCCTTCTTGCCTTCTCTAGTTTCGTTTATTGTTAGTTGCTATTATATGTTAATTAAAAAGTAATTTAATAAATCATGGGATTTTCTGCCTGTAAAAGAATTATCAGAATGAAGAATGATGGCAATGATTGGGGAATATGCTGAAATTTGGTAACCCTTTGTGAAGGCAAAGCAGGACACAAAAATCTTACTATTTCATTTAAAACTATTTAGTATAATAGTGCTTTCCTCTACTCTCCATGAGTAAGTGAAGCAGGATTCAAGGCATCTTCTGGGTTCTAACTCTGTCTCTGCCATGGGTGAGTGTGCAAAGTCACTTGTGTCAATATTTTTGGGAACCAGTGGTGATTAATCTGTTGGTTATTCAGACAGAAGGTTGACTGGGCAATATCATGACACTGGGGACAGGAATTCACAATTCTTTTACACAGATGAGTACTGAAGACTATACTGAAATGATTTTAAGGAATCACTGACTGATTAATATAAAAATTTCAGAGACCTCTGGGTATCCAAATACAGACTCTGAACTTCATTATGGCATGGATGTATGTGAAGCCATTCAGGACCAGGTGCTTTTTAGTGGCCTTTCTGTACTGTTTGAATACCTCTATTCAACTTGCTTAAAAGGTCTCCAATCACACAGTGAGAGTGAGGAATGGTGGAGGAAGCAATGAAAGTTGGTGAGGGGGAATGGGGGAGCCTGAGAGAAAAAGAGAGAGATTGTTCAGACGGGCAGAGAACATATGAGGAATAACTAAGACTGTGTTTATACTGTCATGTTAGCTTAGGATTCAAGGTCACACTCAATGGTTTCCTCATTGCTTACATATTAACGTTCACCCTGGCCTTACTGGCTGTCGGGCAGGGCTCGGATCTGACCATGAACACAGCTGCATACACACTGCAGAAGCCTAACAATTTTGATGTCTAGGGAAGAGTCAAAGTTTGTGTAGAGAGAGCTGAAAGAGGCAGGCTGATGAGGGATGAAGTGAGATAAATGATGGAGTGCTGGACAAGGAAGGGTTAAGCTCAGGGAGATTCAAGAGAAAGCAGAATTGTAGCCAGGCCAGCCTGGGGGACACAGGAGGCAGTTGTCTTCTGCAAATGGAAACTGTGTCAAGAGGTTTTCCCCTAACTTCACTGAGATGCAGATTCCCAGGATCCACCCTCCTCATATGGTAAGCTGGTGTGAAGTGTCGGGAGAGCTACTGACAGCAGTCATCTTCTCTGACAGCTCCTCTGGTCAGCACATAGCTCGGGGCAGTACCTGCCCAAGGAGACCTTTGTTTCCCATCAGTGGTGGAGAGAAATTCTCAGCGTAAAGATGCAACAACAGCAACAATTTTCTTTCCTGGAGATCAAAATAAATAATTCCAGTTCACACAGTATCTCTTTAAAACAGAAAAATATTTCTTAGTAATAGCTGTAGTACAAGGAATTAACATAACACTGAGCACTCTCCAAGGACAGTGCAGCCTTCAGAGCCAGAGAACACACCTACACTGAATATGATGTGTGCTTGTATGACTCAAGGATAATATTTACAGCTGTGGTGGTTCAGTTCCTCAGAGCATGCCTTGAGCCTTCCTTTCACACTATATTATCCTAGACTGCATTGTTCTGTAAGGGAGACACTGAGTCTGGCTCCCTTTGGAGGATGCCGGGAAGCCAGAAAATGTGTGTGCGGTACTGACTCCTACAGGATCACTCACATTCATCTCAGAGGTGGCAGGCTTATTGCAGCTAATAACTCCTCTTTCAAAACCTGGCACCTCACCATCTTCATAAACCCTGAAGCAAATATAATAGTACCCTCAGGCCCTCAAGAATACTTTTTTGGAATTTGGCATCTTCCAAATGTGATTCATAGACTTATTCATTACATTGTGCCCCTTAAAATATCAAGAGGAGAGTACAGGTACGCTGCATACATGAGTTCATTCCCATTTGATGAGGAAATATGTTTGTCTGACCTGGAGGACTTGATATTTCTGATAAACTTGGAATTGAAGGAGCTGGTGAAGAAGCAGCTGAGAGTGCACATGGGAAAGAAGCATTAGGAATAGTCAAAGTTTTTATGGAGAGAGGTGGACAAACTGGAGGATAGACTGAGATAAATGATGGAATAATAATTAGAAATATGAAGATTTAGAAGGTTTAAGCAAGTGAGCAAGGAACAGCAATCAGATAGCCTCTGCAGTCAGGAGCAGGCACCATGGCTGCCTACTGAAGTTACATGGCAGAAGAAGGGAAAAGATGCCTGTGGCAGTTAGCACTGAGTGGCAGCAGATATGCTATCTAAGCTTCACGTGTTAGCTGACTGCTCTAAATTGACAGTGGCTGAACAAACATCCAAGTCAGACTATTCAGGCATTTGCCTATCAGATGCAGAGGGCAAATTCTCAAAAACAGTATAGGCTTTTTTCCTGTTGCAGTATTTTCCGAATCTAGCACTTATTTTTTTTTTTAATTGTTTTATGAAATGTATTACAGAGGTTTCTACAAGCTTGAGTCACAACTCGGGATGTACTAGATACAGTAAAAATAGATGGTTTTTATCTTCAGGAGAGTCAAAATACATGGCAGGAGACTGCAGAAGGAAACAAACACAAGAGACAGTGAGATACATGATTAATAAGGTAGACACTTACAACCTTTAGGTTGTAGGTGTAGTCACAGATATAGGATGTGTCATCTAAGAGACCATTTTAGTCTTTCACCTTTCATGGAAGGTACTAATTGTTTAGAAGATGCATCTTCTTCAAAGAAAAGTCACAGTAAAAAAGGTATCTTTCCTTCATGGAAATTGAAGAGACTTCAACACAAAGACAAGTCATTAGTTAGCATTCAATGGTTCCTACCTTATTCAAATACTGCCTTTCTGCCTTACCTTGTAATGGTAAAAGACCTTAGCAGAATCTAGTGCTGGACAAAGCTGTGCAGTGAAAAAAAAGAAACAAAGTCATAAAAGGGAAGGTAGTCTTGGAAGGGACACCTTAAAGATGATACTAAAGAAGATAGGAAGCTTTGGATGTCATTAGAGGTAAAGAGAAATTACGTAATTCTTATAACAGAGAGAATTTTATATCCAGCAAATACAGTTCACAGTCTTTTTAAAGACCTATATAATAATTTGCTGGTGAGAAGGAAACATTTCTTCTCACTATGTGGTCATTCAAGCCATGCTAACATACTGGCACCCTGTGCATGTTATGGGATTGCTTCTTGGTGAATACTGAATAATTACTCTTACCGCTGGAGAGATTAATAGCATGAAAATTAAGCTTCTCTGAATGCAATCTTGATTATTAGAGCTCCGAGTGTGTTGCTGGGAATGCATTGCTCAAGTGTTCAAAAAAGTGCACAGTATGTACTGTGTTATCAGTATTTTATAAGTTAAGAGTTTGACGGGAATGTCAGCATTAAATGTAATCCCATATGAAACACTCTTCAGGAGCTAACCTATTGCCATTTCCTGGTTTTATAACTACATCAACCATAATGACTTAATAAAAATACATGGCAACTCTGATGCACTTAGCAAAGCATGTACCACTGACACATCTTTGAAATGCCTACTGGCTTATGCAACACATTTCTTTTGACACTGCCTAGGCTTTTTTAAAGTAGCATCTTATTTTGGTACTTAGCTCAGGCACAGAGCTCTGTGGAGGAGGATGTATCTCTCCCTTGCCCAGATTAGGTCCTGGAACAGTACTGTTGCTTCTGTGCCCAGCAGAGATTGGACTTTTCGTCCTGGTAGATCTGGGGTGCCTTTGTGCAGAATCAAGGATCTAGAAACACTGAGCAGAGACATAGCCATTTAGTACTTTCCCCCTCAGTGTCAGACCTTCTGAACCTCATACTGGCCATTACTGATCTGCTTCCACACCTCCTGACACCGTGAGAGGGAATTGTGGTTTCCTACGCAGTGTCAGCACAGATCAAGTGCTGTGCGCTAGCCCTTCTTGGAGCACGGATCACGTTGCATATTCAGGAGGACTTTCGGAATTCCAGTCCTTGGGAGATTTCCATGTTTTACATTCTCAGCACATGCTTTTCTTATTGCTGGAGTGATGCTTTCTGACAGCTATTACTCCATTCAAACCTACAGATACCTGAAGGACCTGCTCCCAGCAAGACATGATGCAAGGGCATTTTTGACATGGGCTGTAAGAACTCTCAACTTGCTCAGGAAAAGGTTATGAGCTCTGCATCAGCACTGGCCAAATTACACTTATGCTGGATCTGTGGTTAACTCGCACTTGCGTTTCCTAGATTTTCCATTACCTATGGTACCCTGGACTTCTTTCAGTTCAGATGGAGTGTTAATAAAGGTCCTTTTGCTGTTATTTGCATTAAAAATGAGACAAACGTTTTTTTAAGGAAAATACAGGTTTTTCCCTCTTGCATTCGTAAAACAGAGAAAGGGGTAAGACCCACATTTTAAAAATAATAATGAAGAACAGAAAAAGAATAACCATGGAAAAATGAATTCATTTGGGAGGAAGAGAGAACAGGGCAAAAATATCCTGCCGTAACTGTTCCATGGCACCATACAACTGGAAAAAAGGGCTCTTTTAGGTACCATTTATTGTTAATACTCAGTTGCCCAATGTTTAACTAATTCTTTCAACAAAGTTTTACAATGACAGTTCTTTTTTGTTTGTTTTTTTGTTTTAAAGGGCAAACCTCTAAAGCAGTGCATGAAGAACAGGGAACTGAACTTATAGGACAATGTGTGTCACTGGGTGCAATGCCACTATGACTGTTCTGTGAACTCACTTTGATAGTGAATAGTCTCAGATAAAGACCAGCAAATGCCCATGATTGTCCCACAAGTGGCCTCGTCAGAATTTTTTAATGTAAAAGCCTGTTATTAAAATATTTTAAATCCTAATTAATAACAAAAAGGCTGCACTAAAATGGCTTCACTTTCATGTGACAATTACAAACCAACTGCTTAGCCAGTTAATTGCAAGTGAAAAAAGAAAGGGAAATTTTCAGCCTTGAAAGTTTTGGACACCACCAAGTACAATGTGGTTTTGTTTTTGAGAGATGGGAGGCTGCTATGAGACACAAAGTGCAGGAGATAAAGGGATCTTGCAAGAACAGTTGACATGCCTATGTGAGGGACTTGCTTTCCAGAAAAGTTATTTGTATTTGTTCAGAATGATAGTCATCTGCCAGTTAAATAACAAGGATAACAACTTTACTTTTGATTTCATTGCAGGAAAAAAAGTAAGGATTTTTAAGCTCAGAAACATGCCAGGTTTTCTTTAAAGTAGCCATTGGTACAAAATGAGAAGTTGTAACCAGAAATCTGTA
This sequence comes from Cariama cristata, assembly GCF_000690535.1. Taxonomy (NCBI): domain Eukaryota; kingdom Metazoa; phylum Chordata; class Aves; order Cariamiformes; family Cariamidae; genus Cariama; species Cariama cristata. The sequence goes on along the minus strand of NW_009624705.1, from coordinate 10,051 downwards.
CTTGGTAAAACAAACTTATTTTCAATTTAACTAGACATTTTTGAAACAGCGAATGTTTATACACAAATTGGGATGGATACACGTTGCGAAGTCTTTGGAAAGACAGGAAGAAGATATCGCTGAGCAAGTATGAAAGTAAGATACTCACAAAGCTTGTACTGTCATGAACATCCACATTTTCTTCTACTTTTAAAAAATAGTAAGAAATTCACCAACTGATTGTCTTCTGAGAGTTCATGGGATTGTTGCATAATGTAACTTGCTTCTTTAATTTTTTTTAAAAATATGATTAAAGCTAACGCTATGGATGAGAGATTTCAGTCATACCTGCTACACCACCTCTTCTCTTGCTTTTCCTGTCATTGCAATTCTTTGGAGCAATAGAGCTGAAAGTAGATTAGGGCATCTTTCAGAGCTGTTCCCAAAACCAGCAGAGGTAAAACCTCTAGATCTATGTAGTTCTTCAAATGGCTTTTCAAATGACTCACAGTGATGCTGAGCTTTCTGCCTGCAGCTCATTCAAGCTGTAGAACACTTCTACACAATGGAGATTTTTTTCTCTGCCAGCACAATATGGGTCTCTTTCCCGGATTATAGCAGTTGTTAGAGTGCTGCAGGGATCAGCAGCCCATCTGTCCTGAGGGAAGGGTAAAATATGGTCATCGTGATTATAAACACAGTCTTGAACAATTACATGAAATGACGTGGGAATGGAAAATGGTGATAATGTGGTAAATGCCAACAAACACAGAAGGTTTGACTGGTGATGCCATGCATGCTTCCCCTTTCTTTTCTTTTCATTGTATGCAACTTGGTTGAAATTTCCAGGTAAGTTCAAGTTCTGACTCCAGTCTACACTCTCTTCTGAACATGGATTATGCACAGTTCGGCCATAGGCTGTCAGTAGCCTACAGCATACTGAATAAGCACAGAAGAATAATTTTACTTTTTGGATGACTGGTGTAACAATCCTCTAATTCCTGATCTGGGGCTGCCACACTGGAAATCTCTGCTCCTTAGATCATCCTTAATCACCACAAAACCAGAAAGCAGGTAGTGGAGAAGGCAGAGATTAGAAGGCTGTAATTCTGGTCACACAAAATATGGAAAAAAATCAGATATAAAACATGTAATTTTCCTTGAAAGCAGTGTCTGGCAGTGAGATCATAAAAGGCTGGGTTTTTTTTCACCCTAACAAGGATTAGCAGTACTTTGTTCTGTTTGTTCTGTTCCTTATCTATCATGATTCTTGCTTCTTCCTGACTTTTTTTTTGAAATCCTGTGATGGGTTGAATGTCACCCCAGTTCTTATGGCTATGTTTATTACCATCAGCCTCAATATTTTTAGATAACATATTATTACAACTGAGTTACTTCTGCATTTGGTGGCTTTTTCTGTTTCAATATTTTTGTTTTGCTCCTTACAAAGGCTGTTTTCCAATTCTCTGAACATCTCTGCATTTGATGGCACTCCATTTAGATAACTGCATAATCATTCCACATCTCATTGTGATGGCAAGTCTTTGGAAATTCTGAGTTAGGACTGCCTGCGGGATTAATGCATGAAAGAGCTGCTAGGCTCTTTGTGAGTGCCTGGAAACAGAAAACATGTACCATCCATCTCCTGAATGTTGTCCAGCACCTTGTCCTTTTGGGGACATAAGACCCTATGGTAAATCCTGAGTAACATTCTACATCAGTTTGCTCCAATGCCACTCTACCAGAGGTGATTAATTTCCATTACTATCACTGATAATAACCCAGTTAGATACGATGGTCCAGGTTCTTATTTAAGTCAAGGGCAGTTTAAGTTACGTGGCAGAATGGGGTGAAGTGGCTAGAACATAAGAATAATTCCCGAGCTGCCAAAGAACTGTCTGGAACCGGTACTGCGACACAGTGTAACAGTCCCTTACAGTATTTTCCATGCTGTTTCTCGTGCTCCAAAAATCAGACAGTGATTTTGTAACTTCAAAGAAGTGGAAAAAAAAAATTTAAGTTTGCTCAATACTGTATTAATTTTGTGTGTATATATGTAATGTGAATTATCTCTAGTAATTGCTGTCAAATCTGAAATGCCTACATCAGTATATTGACCATCAATAAATGAGAAGTGACAGTAAATATACAGCTGGCTGCTCCACATGTTTCTGAACAAAATTGCTATAGTTAAGACTGGAAAAATGCAGGACAAAAGGGCAAGCACTTTTGGTAGGAAAACATCGCTAGAATTTTATTTATTCTTTAAGTTGTCTTTTGATTAACTTTGTAGATCACTGCGTTCCTAGTGTAGGTTAGTCATTATTTAATTAGAAGATAGAGATGAAGAAGAATCCTGTTTATAACTCTTAATCTACTTAAGTTATTATCAAACCAGCAGTCCTGAGAGAATATTCAACATATTGAACTGATTTGTGCATGCTTCATTAGCTTTTTATAACTTAACGGTACATAATCATTCCCAGCTCTGTCATGGTTATCATGGTGGAATTTCCACTGAAGTCAATGAACTCTGAGTGTAAATTGACTGCAAAACAGTGACTGGGACAAATTCTCTCTTTATCTGAAACCTTTGAAATGCCACTGGCTTGAGTGGAATTGCTGGAGACATGACTGAATTTGGTTTAATTTTCTGGTATTTATTCAAGTCAGTGCCTTGAAGACCTGGAGATCTCTCATTTAATTTTAATATTTCAAGCTGAACTTGACAAATACAGATAAAAATAATGCCTTTAGGGTTTGGTTGAAAAGCCTTTTTGTGACAACCTGAAAGATTTCTGTTAGCATCAGCAAGCCCTTGACTGAGCTTTTAGTGGTCATAGAGGAAAGGTAATTGAAAACATTAGTCAACTAATAGGGTGCTTCAAAACTGGTAATTTTTTCATGGAATTTTAAAAATACAGCTAAAAGTTTATTGCATTCAGATTTGTGCAAAATACAGTCATTTAAAATATATATGAAATGAAGTAATATAATTTAGTTTCATTCCAGGTTCAAGCCACATTTTCTGATCTTTTGTCTCTAGAATAAAAGGAAAATAAGAGGAGAAGGGGAAGAAGGAGAGACCTTAAGCAGTCAAAACTTCTTCTATTAACCCTGAAAAAAGGGAAATATTTGAAATTAAATTATTCCACCAGATCCTTCCTTCCTTACTTCCCTCCTTCTTTTCCTTTTCTTTGTTCTCTCCCTCTTTCCATCCCTTCTTCCTTCCTTCCTAAAGGAATAGGTCTAAGGAAAATAAAGGTTTAAAGGAAAATCTTTAGCAGCTCTGCTGCTATAGGCACAGAGTTTGCAATTAGAGCACTTTCCAGGATGATGTGGCATCCTATAGAGTCAACAGAGAAGAGCAATTACAATGTCTAGAACAACCACCTGGCATGGGATTTGTTTAATCTAATTTTAGCTACATAAAGTTTAGATTTCTAGTCAAGGTAATAATTGAGGCTCCTTTTATAAGCAATGTAGGGATTTAAGTGCTTTCCGAGGGAAATTCTTCCAATTTATGTTGATATCTGTTCCACAAAGAATTGAGCTGCCCTTGGGATGTTCTTTCTTTCTGTGCACAGAGGGAGTCTAGCTGACCAGCTTAGACCAAATACTTGTCTTTTAAAGATGGTTAATGATAGCCAAGTGAATAGCTGCCAAGCTGACTATGGCCATGTGCACTTCCATCTGAGATATCAGAAGACACATGAATTTCCCTCTAAAACAGTGTCAGCAGATATGAAAGAGGGACTGTGGATCACATTGTGGTATGCAGAGTTTTCAGATGATTCTAGTGAGGAACCAATCCTCTTTTTTTAACTAGCACTGTAAAAATATGAGAGACCAATTTTATTAAAAAGAAAGTGTATTTTTCAGCTTTTTTTGTGTACATCCTCTTCACACTCCTACTTAGTTTTCATGCATAGAAGAATCTGTGCTTTTTGACTTCCACAGATCTTCACTGTGGAGTTAATTTGAACTCCACTTTGATTTTATATCTTATCTACACACAATGTTTGCTCACCTGACTTTGGTGATGCTGTAATTTCAGGATTGTTGACTCAGCCAGGGATAGTGATAAAAGGATGCCATATTCATTCAGTTCATTGTCTTCCAAGCAGGATGCTGACTGGTTGACTTGCATACTAATAATTCTGCCATTCTTTTCCACAAATCTCCCTCTTTATGCTCAGAAGACCTGACAAGTCCCATCAAAATTCATCATTTGGGGACAACTGCAGAAGCTTTCTGGAGTGTAACGTCGCTCGCTGTGGCCCCACAATTCCCAGCCATACGCAAGCATGAACACAGTACCAGGCAGGACCAACTGCTTAAAATAGGCTTTGCATGATGTGGGTAGTCAGAGCAAAAGGAAGACTTTCTTGCAGCATCAACACATCTTTTTACAGGTTCCTATTGTCATAAGAAGTCCCCAGCTTGTTCTAATTATCCTAATTATTTCTAGTTGCACAGTGATTGTTGTTAGAGGCTGACGATTCTCCTGCATCCTTTTTCAGGAGCGGTATTAAAATGTTATTCCTGCTTTCTGAAAGTAATGAACTGTAGTGCAACCTTAGCAAAATTTGCAGGGTAAATAGAGTCTAAATCGTTAATACTACTCCCTAAAACTCCTCAGAGTTTTCGCATCCACAGATTGATTTAGCCCAAACCCAGCTGGAGCTGTGGTATGTGATGAGATCACAGCATTCATTTCTGGGACTGTAGGTGCAAGTTAAGAGCCTATCAGAATTGCTGTTGTGAATATCTTTCTGAGGATTTATAATTTAGTTTTTACATATGCATCAATCTGAAACTTGGTATAGGTGCAACATTTAGTTTTAAAAGAGAGAAGGGACTTTAGGTAATCAGCTGTGTTTCAAGTTTTGGGAATTTTTGCTGACATTCATGCTACAGTAAGAGAAAAGGCAGTCATTGAAACCGAAATATTGCAAACTCTTTCTGTGGAACATGTGTTGAGCTAGCAATCAAGAAAATCTAAAGAACAGAGTCCTTAAATAAAATGCAAAGACACACACCTAGCTTTCTTATTTTCATCGTGTTTGCATGTTTTGTCACGCAAGGTATTTATAACAACACTTGCTGTACCATATCCAAGCTCTATATTCCCATGACACATTTTCGTTATGCTTCAGGTTGATGTACTAGTGGCTCCACTATTCTCTGCTCTACCAAATGACATGATGAAGCCTATAATGCTGTAATTCTGAGGTTCCCTTCCCTTTACTGCTCTGAATCAAAACTCAGAAAAGAAAATCATGCATCTAAATGAGTCCTCTTTTAGAAGGTGCTGGTATTTGAAATTACAAAAGCAAGCCATGTAGAGTTAAAGTATTTAATTTAATCGAATTCATATAACTAAGCTATCATTGTTGCAATGTACCCACAGGAATAGCATTTGAAAAGTGAACTGCGTACCCAGGCACAGTGAAGAAGGGGAACATAGGATAACACCTGGAGTTCCTGATTTGAGACTGGGCACTGCTGGCATAGTTCATAGCAGGAAGCATCCTTAAACTTACTGTTAAATCCATAGTGTCTGCTGAGTGTCAGAGGAGCTCTTTTCCCTTTACATTTGGACCAGCCATGAGGCAGTTCTGCCCCACTGAGGGCAGATTCTTTTCACCTGCCAGGAGAGTCTCTTTTATTGATTTAAGGTCACACAGAGATGTGATGTGCTGGACCTAAAATTTCAACGTTAACTCTTTGTCTGCACTGCCCAGTAGGGTTCAAGTTATAAAAGCCAGCATGAATGTTCTAATTAGCTGACACTATTTGCTCAGGGCAGGACTGATTATAGTCTTGGAGGAATACACACAGCTTTTGTCAACATTATTGCTACCTCCCTTCCTGCCCCAGACCTCTCTCTGTCAACCTTTCCCTCCCCTCCTCCTGGCACCTGAGGGTAGCAGGCATCTCAAATGTTCAGGGCAGCCAGGGTGCTGGTGATGTTCCAGCTTCACCCCCAGTGAAGTTAAATACTTGTCTACACTTGGAAATTAGATGGGATTAACTGAATGGTGTCAAGTGAGTGTGCAATAGCTGCTTCAGAATGAATCCATGTGTGAGCAAGCCCTGTGGGCTGCCCTAATCTCTTCCAGCTGGCTGTGACATCCAAAGGGACATCCCTAGGCAGCTGAAGTAACAAACTCTCTTGCCATGTCCTCTCTGTGCCACCTCTCTGGAGCAGAATTGCAGGGCTCCCCACTGATCGACTTTCGCCAAGCTGAAATTTTCCTTCTCATTCCTCTGGTTTGTTTTCTTTCTCCTAGCCAATTTCTTATCTATGAGCATACTTTGCCTTTGACTGCATGATCTCCTAGTTTCCTCTACAGCCTCGTGGGAGGGACTTTGTCAAAGGCTATTCAAAAATTAAAATAGTTACATCATCCTGCTCTCTTATCTGCTCTTATTTTGACTTCTGCTGGATTGGGATGGGGGACTGCGATAATGAAATGGAATTGGCAGTACCACTCTGCCCCTATATAGCAATACCTTTAATAGTACTTATTTAATGCCAGGTTTTGTATTTACTTGATTAGTGATATAAGAATCCTTTATATCTTTCCCAGCTTTGTGTCCCGGTGGCAATCTTAGTTTGATATTTTCCTTGCATGGGTCAAAAATGAATTGAACGGGGTGACTGTTAGAATGATAGCTTTTTAAAGGTAAACATCAATAGCATTTCTATTTTTTCCCAGCAAAATTTAATGACACCTTTACAGCCAATTAGACATTTTTCCATCCCATTTTCTGTTTTCTGTCTTTCTTTTTTTCTTTTTCTGTCTTTTTTTGTATTAAAGCACTGAGGCCCATAAATGGGGAAAAAGATAATGGTTTACAATCAATGCTCATGGACCAGGCAGCTAATCTGAACTTAACTAAAAAGTCAATATTTAGCTGCACCTTATCAGTGGAGAAATGTCAAGCACAGAGGTAGACATGAACAAATTTCCAACTGATTTCTCTTTCTCATGCCTCAGCGTTCAAAGCTTCATGGAAGAGTTGCAACATCAGATAAGACAAAACTGCCTTTGAAAAAAAACACGTAACAAATGACAAACTTGCAGCTGCAGAGACTAGAGTTTATGAAATGAAAACATACGTCAAAAATTCATTCTAATCTCTCCTCGCATTCATTCTAATCTCCTCCTCACATTCCATTGGTCACCTTCCAGTTTGTGTGATGCTAGCAGTTGATAGTTAAACACTGCAGGCAGTCTTTAAGAGATAGGAGCAGGAAACATTTTCTCACTGAGTGAAGTCATAATTTGTTGCCACCCAAGACAAAACTGACATAAATCATTTTGAATTCTAAAATTGCTAAGGATTTTAATATATGTGTGAGGTACAGACTGGGAATTGTGCTGTTGTGCAAGAACAACTCTCACAGCAAACAATTTTTGTAATTAAAAATTTGTTTGCTAACTTATTTATCAGCTCACAATGAACATCACTTTTATGAAGTCTGCAATTCATTTTGCTAGCTTGATTTTTGTAAAGAAACAACTAAAGGAGTTACACCAGTAAAGAATTTAACCCTTGGCTAGAAATAGCAACTGCTTAGTTTATTCCCATTGCCACTCACTTCGTGGGTGACCTCTTAATTTTAAGACATGATGACCCACATCTCCCAAGTGCAGTCATGGGTCTTCGCAGACTAGAGGGTAAATTGGTGTTTGTAAGAATCGTCATAGCACATGGAATCCACTAGCCTTGCATTTGGGTAATTTCAACATCTGTCTATATTGCTCTTTGTGGATGGGAGGGAGAGGATGGATGAAAGGTGTGCTGTGGTGTGCAAAGCTACAGTTCTGGTGCTTTATGCTCTTTTTCAGTAAAATCTCCTTGGGAAAAAATCATATCAGACTACAAAATGTTACATAAAAATGTAGCAAGAATGAACTCAACAGGGAGTAAAAATAACTGCATGACTAGCACTAACTATAAGCTTAAACACAACGGGAGAAAGAATGCTAGGGACTCCTCAAGATTGGAACAATAAAGGGTAAAAAAAAATAAAAATAATGGGAAAATCAGAAATTAATAGCTATACTTGGATCCTCAGAAGTGGTCTTCATTCATACACCAAACATATGCATTTTGTTTAGGATTGCACCACTGTTCTGAACATTTTTTAAAGAGTAATGACATCACCAGACTTTCCATGGTCCCCAGGTATTTATAACTTGCTTTAAATTTTGGAGGAATCCCTGCAAAATTAAAACCTTAATTTTTACATTGCAAACACTTTACTTTTCTTTGTCCCTTCTCTCTTCTTTTATTCAATGAACAATAAATATTCAAGATGAGATTAATACAGGGAAAAAAGACAACAAAGAATCTGGGTAAAATTTTCAGCAATGTTTTTGAAAATATTTCACTAATGAGCCCATTTCTTCTGTGAAAAAGTTCGAGATTAGCAGTGTCTATGTGTATGTTTATGTGCACTTTATCAAAGAAACATCTTGGAAATGAGACACTTTGTATATTGCTAGTTCTCTACTGTATCTTCAAAGGTACTTAACCTTTGGCACGTACACACAGCAGACCCAGAAAATGAATTCAGTTGGACATATATAGATTACATTATAATTTAATAATATTAATGTAAATTAACATTGACATTTTCCTCAGAATGGAACATAAGATAAATATGTTATAATTTAATAAGAATATTGCATTATTTTCTCAGCCTGATCACTCCTATAACAAAGCTTTATGTGCACTGAATTAACACAATTTGCTGCTTGAGATCACTGCTATTTTATGTTCAGTTCATAAGGATCTTGCAGAAAAATAGATGCACAGGTTGCACTTCAGTGTAACTGTACTGTTATTCTATTTTTGTTTGCATGTTCTTTCAAGATAAACAAAAAGCCTTTATGGTTCTGGAGTGTGTCTTCTCTTCTACTTAGGAAAAAATTACCTGTAAATGATGCCAATGTTTATTATCACACCTCTGTTCCATTGGAAATTTTGGAAGGTTTGGAGTCCTATGGCTGGGGTGTGGATAGCCAGATGTCACTGTCATGGATGAGTGCAGGATGTTTGGAAAGGGTAGGCAGAGAAGAGGAGGGAAGTTTTTGCTTCTTTTCATGCACAGTGCTCCAGTGTGAGAGCAGAGACGTGTCTGTGCACATTCTTTGGGTCAAGATCAGCGGGGTCTGTTACAGGCTGCCTGACTGTGCCCAGTATCCCCACGCTATTCACTTTCCTAACAACCTATACCTTCCTGTGCACTTGGTAGTCAAATAACCATGAGAAGGTAAACTAAATTCAGGAACTACCAGTTTTTCCCAGTTGCCTGGAGAAATAGTGAAATTCTTACATCTAGTGAGTGAAATGTGTGGCTAGGCTTTTTCTGCTGACCCTGGATGTCTCCTAGTGATTTATTTAGGAGAAGGCTACCATTGCGTTCATCACAGTATGACAAGCTATATCAAAGGGAAAGAAAGGTTGCTCAGTCAAAAAAGTGAAGAGCCTCCAACCTTCCATCTAGACTGGCTTTAGCTGCGTTAGGGGAAGAGATTATTTGATATATCCGCCTGATATTTCTGTAGAGATTTCTTTTCTACACAGAGGTAAATTAAGCAGGTTCAGAATTACAAATTATACATGGGACAACTTGTTATCACTTTTTTCCTAAGCTGAAAGATTGGTCATTTGATGTGAGCCAAAGATATAGGAGATTTACTTTTGATAACTAGTCGCAATCCTGGTATAGAAACATGTTTAACAGGTAGATTTAACATTTTTTTGTTCCTTTACTAGCTCTTTCTGTCATGTCTTTAAATCTGATTGAGATTTTTTTGCAGTTGAAGTACAAATAAAGGAGTTGAAAAGTATTATTTGTGGACTGCCACCTATTGAGAAATGCACAAATTAAGGCCAAATAAATTAATATTTTGAAAGACTGTATTATTCAAATGCAGAATTTCACCCATTTAGACCTTCAGTAAGTGTCTTTGTCCACCTGGGTTTATTTCAGAATCATAGAATCATAAAATTGTCTAGGCTGGAAAGGATCTTTAAGATCATCGAGTCT
>NW_009624704.1:8556-18156 GCF_000690535.1 Cariama cristata | reverse complement strand
CCCCCGACCCCCACCCTTTGTTCAGTCTTATCACAGAGCTCTTGGTTCTGCACTGCTCACTGGGACGAGAGCTCCCATCCTCGTGCAGTGCTTGTGCACAGCGATCAAGGATAGGGTCCTTCAGTAGTGCTCCTGTCTTTTGGACATTGTTCTTTTTCTGACAGTAAGTGCTACTCACGTTCATGGTGTTATTCTTTCATGGCACCCACTGATTTAAATCTCCTGTCATGTTTTAAAGAGCCTTTATTTCACGGTAAGAATCCTTAGTTTCACCAGATTTTTCAGGTAGTCAAAGTAGACAAAAGTCTTTGGAGACACATTGATACTTTCTCTTGCCCTTCCCCCGTGTCTTTTTCCTTGCAGTACCTCTGGCACAGTGACACAGCGAGTGAGCTCCTAGCCTGCTTCCTACAAGGGGGCCTCTAGCGACATTCATACAAGAGAAAGCAGCAGCTACCTTCATAGACCTACGCAGACTGGTCCTTTCCACCCAGCCTATTTGCCTAAAGTTGTTGAGAGTTAAACTCCAGGGAGATATCCCAGCAGAGCAGTGATGTGGACCTGGCTGAGCCTGGTTGACTTGTATAGCCCAAAAGCATGATTGAAGGTTGGACTTGATGATCTTTGAGGTCTCTTCCAACCATAATGATTCTATGATTAATTAACTCGAGCTGGCAGCATTAAGTTGCCAGCGGGACCCAAACTAGTATCTCTGTGCAGCCTCAAAAGCTTCTTTCTTTTCATATCCTGTCTCTGACAGCAACCAAGCAGATGTTTTGGCTAATAATGTTTATACCCAGATCATCTTGCTGAGAGTTCTCCTTAATATTGCTAAAATGACAATCTACTGTGTGGTACATATATGACCTCAAACTTAATATCCATGGAAAAAAAACACTACATACTGTTATAATACTTTTTTGTTGGTCAGGCTACTTTACTCTGCAAATCTATTAATAAAGACAAAAACTTTTTAGGTTTCTCAAATGTTCTTATGGGAGAAAAAAAAAGTATTACTACATAAATAGTAAAAACTCAATTCATTTTTTTTCTAATTACAGAGCAATTTTCCACAAGCTAAGCGATGAAAATACTTGTCTGAAGGAAGGTTATGTTTTTGGTTTTGGGGATTATTGGCTTTTGATTCAAATTCAAGTTTACCCTATGGTTCATTTTTTGGTTTGCCTCATGAGAGGAATCTTCCTTTTGTTTGCAACCTACTGCTAGCTGAATACGCAAAAAATGTGAAGATGGAGAGTTTTATGGGATCACTAACACTGTATTTCTGATCGGGAATTTTCTTCACAAATGTAGACTTAATATCTCTTTTTTTTTCCTTGTATGTATTTTTTAAGATAATGCATTCATTCTGTATCAACTTGCCTTGTTCTGGCATGGTTCCTGTCTAAGGAGAAAAAGCTCCAGCGTTACAAAAATTAATTGCTATAGCTTTCAGGTGATAAGTGTAGATGTGAGTCCTCTAACTAGTCCTCAAGCAGTCTAAAATGGTTCTGATTATCTTCTGTTATTTATATTGTCTCCATTCAAAGATGCTAGAGAGAATCCCATCCTGTCTGGGTATGCTGTAGCTGTTCCATGCAGTTTCCAACAAAGCGCGGGTTTGTCGGTGTGTATGTCACAGCTGGAGGGTAATCCAACCTTCCTGTCAGAAGCATCTTCTAAGCACAAATTCACTGGTCATGCAGATAAACCCGGGAAATCTGCATCCTTGACAGACTTTGCCACTTTTCTCTTGGCATCCAAAGGACTGAGATTGTTGTCAAGACTGGGGGATGCTGCACCACGGAAACAGTCTGGTGATGGTGAAGGGTCACCACCACTGGCTGAAGGGACAGCTGTATCCCCTGTGCTGGAATCAGATCATGGTAGTGTTGGACCAAGCATTTGAACCAAGTCTACTCTTGGGGTTAAAAAAGAAAAATAGATCTCAAAGGAAATAAAACTTCTACTATACAAATTTCAATGGCTGATTATTAGTGGCCACTACAAAGTCTAGAAAAACAGTACATTTTTAACTGCGCTCTGTGTTTAGTGAATGACCCAGTGCTGTGCTATTTCTGCAGTATTCGGCTGCTGTAATGGTATTGTATGGGGAATGACTTTCTACCACAGGTATCACAGATATTCTGCTAAACATTATTTAAATACTGATTACTGGTAAAAACAATGCAGAGTACTGGGAATAAGAAAGGAGGTGGGATGCTCATAGAACTTTGGAGATTTCCCTGCCATATCTACCTCATGCCAAAGAAGAATAAAAACCCCCACAAAAACCCAAAAAACAAACCACAGTAAAAAATTATGGCCACTAGCCTGTTCGAAGCAGAAAATACCCTGTCCAGACTGTTTTTCAGAAAAACTGCAATTTAGGCTGTGCAGCAGGGTGAGTTGTGGAAAAAAGTAGCGGCTACAAATGGCCATGAAGGGCAGAGAGTGGTTATAAAATAGACCGTGGGGGAAGTGGACAATGTAGCTTGTGTCTCAAACCCTCTCACGAGGTTGAAGGTCAAGAGCTGTAAAGAAGCCCAGTCAGTAAAGGAAGTTAGCTTGACAGAAGCATCCATAGATGGTAATGAAAGGAAGCAATTAGACCAGCTGCTCACATGGTATGCTGGTGTGTTTTCCAAGAACAATGAAGAATTTGGACGACAGGACTGAGTGCAATACTGCTCTGTACTAAACCACTGAATGCTCATGGGAAGAGCTGGGTAGAAATGTTATATTACAGGCTGCCGAATGGCCTGATGCATCCTATGGTGCTGCTGGCATCCATGGGTATCTAGGCAGTTCTGTGTTCATGAGTGGATTCAATTTTTGCTATTGATACACTTGCTGCCTTCGAAGGAGCTTGTTAGCACAGGTCCAGTGGCACTACCAGCAGCTGTCAGGATCTCTTTTGGCCCAGAAGTGGATCAGCATCTGTGTGTTGTGCCTGCACAAGATAACAACCCCTAAGTGGGCTGTGGGCCAGAGCTTCCCGGGCACTGTTTCCCATCCCTGGGAGAGAATGGCTGAAAGCCTGCTGAGGCATGCACCAAACCCTCTTCTCCCTGGGCAGAGCTTATCACCCTGTCCGCACCTTGGCTGCTGCCTGCAGACAGGGCTTGTTCCAGCAACATACTTCTAGCACTCTGGGCATATGAGCCTGGGGGCACTGCCAAACTTGAGCGTGCCACACACACATACTTGCTGCTGGAGGAGTCTGCTCCAGCTCCGTGCTGGCTACACTGAGCCCTGCCAGCTCCACAAGCCATTTTGGTCTCTATGCAACACATTCCTTTCCCCCTCTTCCTTTTACCTAGACATACACTATCTAGGCTTTTCATTCTTCTGAGAGGTCCCTCATTTCCTTGGATGAAATTTATTTTGATTATATAAAATCTCAGAGGAGACTTGATGCTACGTGCTGACTACAAGAAGTTTACTCTCCAGCTTGTTCAACATAGATACCTGCTTCTCTGTGTGGTAAGCACCCCAAATTAAATCTGAAGAAAAAAGATTTTTTTTTTTTCCCTTTACTTTCTTGGTTTTGTTTTCTTTTGTTAATTTTGTTGCTCACTAGATTCTGCTAGGTTCAGTTCAGAATTTAAAACACTAGTCTTTGTGTCAACCTCCAGATGACTGCAAGTCTCCTGGGGTAGGTGCAAGATCTGGGCGGCTGGTTTCCACACTGCAGTGCTCCCCATAGCATCTGATTTTGGAAGATATTTGCATGTTTTGTGTGAACTTCACATTATTCCTCCAGAATGTGGAAGAAATAGCTAATATTAGAAGAAAAGAGTATAAAGCTTGTAAGTGAGCCAGTTTCTAAATCTAGAGTGCAAAGGAATGCAACCATTTAAAACCAGAAATCTAACCTGATCCTGGAGTAGTCTGGTACAAACCAGTTAAAAAGTGTTGATGTTAACGGTGTGACTAATGCAGGTACTTGTTTCTCCCTCCCACAAGGATCTTTCCTCAGTGTCCGTTAACCCACTTGTTTGTTAATTCTAAACACTGACTCAAGCTCCTCCTTAATCTCCACTTAGAAATGTGACCAAGGCCAGAAAGACCATAAATGGGGACAAGACCAGAAAGAAAGTAGCACAGATATTGAAGCAACAAAAGAAAAGAGACACATGGTGAATGAGAAAATGGAAAAGTTTACAGTTTTGATGCAAAGTCTCCAAAAGTTTGGCTGATGGGTGGAAGCAGTTCAAGTGAGTCATCTGCCTTTTCATAAAGGCAAATCAAGATACTTTAGAATGTGAAATGTAGGCAATTTTCTGAGTGTCACAGAATTAGTAGCAGGTAATATCTTTAATGGCCTACATACTGTTGAGGAAGAGCAGGTTGGTTGTTAGGTATTGCTATGCAGATTCTGCACACTCTTACATCCCCAGAAAGAAGGAAATTTTGGAGATAGGTCAGGAGAAGAAGAACGAAGAAAGGAAAAACCTTAAAAACTTTCATTATAGAGCTGGGCTGGTTGAGACAAACAGTCCTGTGGGGATGATGATGACAGATTGTATGAGTCATATACTGCTCTGAGGAAAGTTTGGTAGACAATCAGAGACCAAACTTCAAAAGTGCAATTAGATGCTAAATTTAATGCCAAATAGGAAGAAATAGAAGAACTGCAAGTTGTAGAGGATTTTTTGCAGATCTCAGTATTAAAGAAAGGTAACTAAAATGTCAGTCAGTGAAAAATTTTGATGATCTTGCTACAGAGTCCACTAGATAATTAGGCAGAGCAAATAATTAAACATCAGTCCTAAACCATGGCTTATACTGTTTTCCTCTCTGTGATGGTTACAGTGACAGTCGTTTCATAATCTTAAGTTTTTCCTCACAAAGTTAGAAAACTTAGGACATCTGTCCCAGCACACACTTTCGTGTTGTATAAGTAATTTTATTTGTACTTCTTCTTCCTTAGTTTTTCTACTGGTATAGTTTTTAACAATGGATCAAGAACTAACCTAGTGGTCAAGAAGTAATTTTAATTAAAAAAAAAAACAAAACAAAACAAAAAAACACAAATCAATCAACCAACCAACCAAAAAAAAACCAACAAAAAAGCCACATACAACCCAAAAAGTGCTGTAATGGCAACAGAAATACTCTCATTTGCCACTCATGATATATTGAAATAGTTGTGGCAGAGCATTCTGCACATCACTATGAGTCAGCTTAAATTCACCACCAAATCTGTATCATCATCTAGTAAGAGGTAACACCTCTTCTCTCAAGTCTACCCTGGCATCTGGCCTCACTTGCTATACAAACCCATCAGATTCCTGCCCTGGGAGTCCACGCTACACTCCCCACTGTCTTCGTAACATCCCAAGTTGTATTTTTCCCTGGTGAAAGCCTGAAGGAAAAAAAAAAAATGGTTAAAAACTATAAGTCCAGCACTGAAATATAATGTCAGGAGTACTGTATAATGAGAACTCTGAAGTAACTATTTTAGTATTTAATGTATTGGTGAAGTTTCAGATGTGATTCTGTGGACACTGCACTTTTTTTGAAAGATGTTGACCAGCTGGACAGAGCCCAGAAGCAAACAAAAAGAATGACAGAGGTTTAAAAAAATCATGCCCTATGAGTTGAAGGCACTGGGGTTGTTTAGTCTAGAGAGAAGACGACTGAGGGGAGGCATGATAACAATGTTTGTTAAAATATCCTAAAGGATGGTCCAAGGAAGAAGGGAATAAATTATTTGTTCTAGTGGGGAAAGAGCACGAAGCAATGGTCTTAAACAGCAGTAAGGGAGATTTCTCTTAAACTTTAAGGAAAAATAAACTGTTCTAATAGTAAAGATAGCCAAGCACCAGAGGTTCTTGAAAGGAGAAGTGGGAGGTGGTAGGAGCCTATTATTAGAATTCTGTAAAATAAATGTCTATACATACATACTATGCATATAAAATATTTAAATAGCCGAAGTTTGACTGGAAGGATTTAGTTCAGTGATGAGCTGCGGTGAGCTGCATAGTCTCTTATGGATACTTGAGGATGACTGTTCTTCCACCATGACGTGAACAGAGCTAATGAGGAAAATGCAGAGGTTGTTGCTTGTCCCATGTAGGTGGTTTCAGTCACTCAGGGAGCAACACCTGGATTTTGGTAATGCAGAAGAGGGGCTCTAGGGCTTTGCTAAAGGAGGCACCTGAAGGCAGCCCTTGGGCTGCAGGGAAGTGTCAGCTCTGTGGGTGCTGCTGGTCAGATGCTGCTGGTCAAGATAGAAATGACCTCGCCTTGAAGCTTTCAAGGTGGTTGCTGGAGCCCAGCTTCTTTCTCTTCACTTTTCCAAGTGCCTCTGTGTGCTCACGCCAAGGCATTCCCATGAACTGGAGAACCCTGTCCTACTTATGTGTATTTGCCTGCCTGCCTTTCAGCTTTCACTGACATCCCTTGGGCAGCAAAGAGCACTTGGGCCATCTCTACTCCTTTCCAGAGTGCAGGTCCTCTAATCAGCATTTCATGCAATGGATGTTTCTCTGGAAGGTACACACTTTCAGCGCTTGATGTAGTTTTGCTATTTAAGGTCTGTTTACAGTCTGTGGAGTCCTGACGACCCATTGTCCCTAGAACAGCTCCTTGTAGACTGCCACTTTCTGCCTTCCTGAAGAACTATCCTGAAATCCATATGCAAGGGATGGCATGCAGAAGTTGGCAGAACTGCTTTAAGGTGTGAGCTTATCTGCTTCATTAAATAACCAGGAGAAGCTGGCTGCATCTTTCCTTCAAAAAGCTCAGTCATACCAACAGCAGAAGATTAGGGTATAAATTAATCCATTTGGCAGGGTTAATACAAAAATACCTCTCTGTTCCTCAGCACTTGTTTTTCATCCATTTTCTTATTTATGTTGCCTCACTGCCTCTGGCACCCACTATGCAGTTTCTATTTCGGGAAGCTCCTTGACTGCCTGCTCTCAGGGGACCAGAAGGTTGTGGGACTTTCTTTTAAAACTGGATTTTCCTGGCATGCCCATGGCACAGTAAGTGAACAGAGATTCCATTCACCATCTGCACTTTGAAATCACACACATCTCACAAAGCAGATCTAAGCAGCTAAGTTTATATGTCACGTAAGGCAGGTGCATCCACAGCTTCCCTCCTTCCTTGCAAGTGCCTCCTAGCTGTCTGAGAACCTCAGTCTCTAAATCATGCCCTGAGGTTGTGTGTGCTCCCTGGAGGTTTGTTCTCTAAGTCTCAGGGATCAGTAGAAACTTAAGGAATGAAACTTTCCTTCTTTTCCTCCCTCCAGGTCCTTGGAGCCTGCCCTGGCCATCTGGCCGCAGGCCTCATGGCTTTTAGCCCCAGCAAGGGGCTGAGACAAAGGAACCATTCTGCCGTTCAGACTTTGAGACCATACAAAAGTGGTTAGATAGGCATCTGTGTCTCCCTCCCTCCCTCCTGGAGACCGGAGCCATGAGCAAACGTTTAGCACATGAGCCCCCCACGGAGTTGGCATTGTGTCCTGCCTCTCTGCTCCTATTCTGCTGGGGCGTCTAGCCTCTTGGTTTCCAGCTGCAAGGTGCCTCCTCCCCAGCCATCACTCACTTTCCTGCTTGGCAAGCTGCTTTTCTGTTCCCAGCTGGAACTTTTGCCACTACTGCATATAATTCAGAAATGGAGCCCAGGGCAGGAAGGTGCTGCTGTGCCAGGGCAGGAGCCTGGCTGCCTCCCTCACTGTCCTTGGCCCTGCTGGAACCCCCTTGCCTTACAGGCAAACTCCATTTTTCTGAACAGAACCATGCTATGCTGCCCAAGCATCCAACAAGCACAAGATGTGTCTTATTTCGGCCTTATTTACTACTTGTTTCTGGGTTCTCCACGAGCTGTTTATTAAGATATAGTTGTACCTAGTGTATTTTTTTCCAGCGGGCTTAATCTCTCACTGCAGGAAGAGTATAAACCACCCTTGTGCTACCTTTGTTAATACTTCTTGATTTGTTTTCTACAACCACAGTTACAGGGATAGCTATGAGTGAGAGGCTCTTAGCAGATAGTCTGTGTTTGTGCCTGGAAAATCACAGGTAGACATATAGGTAAGTCTGTGATGTCAGGGCTATATTATATAATAGCTAATGCATTTAGACTTTGCTTTGTGTGTTCTGGGTCTAACGGACTTGCTGTGTGCTCCCAGATGAACTTTAAATCACATATGCAGCCAATTTGCTATATCCCAGATCAGCGCTGTTGCACCAAGTGAGCTGTATGCTGCCCTGGCAAAAATATTGAACTAAAAATGAGAAATGGAAGAAGAAAACAATGAGTCAGTTGCAGAGGTGGGGGCAAGGAGCTGGGAGAAGAGTAAAAGGCATTATCTCTTTTGCCCGTATTTTTGCATAAAGTGGAGGTAATCTAGCGGTTTAAGACAGGGGAGATATTAGGGAACCAGGCCAGGCAATGGCTGAGACAAGGGTCCCCTCAATATGCAATAGCCAGGCTTCCAGCAGTGAAGAAACTTTGTGTTGACTCTCAACCTGGTGGTATAAATGTTGTGTGTTCTGTCAAGGGTGAGAGAGAGCTCCTGACCCTTTAGCAGCACTTGGTGCTATAAAAGGGCCAGAGCTAAGCAGGTAGAGCTGGGCCAGTGGAAGCTAAGACGAGTCTCACAGCAAAAGCCAGAGGGAATATGCCATGAACAGGACAGGGCCTTTCCCCAGGCCCAATGCGAAGCCATCAAACCTGGGAAGGAAAGACCAGCTCGAGCGGTTGTGTGGGTGTCTCTCGGACAACCCTGGTGAGGCAGTTCAGCCCCAGGGAGCTGGGTCTGTGAGATGTTTTTTAGCAGCTGTGGACCTGGTTATTATGTGCACCGGGCCACTCCTTCTCTTTGTAATTGTTTCACTTTTCCAGCTTTGTTCCTTTCAACATCTCCATCTGATCAGGCTCCATAGCAATTAATATCACTGTAAACAACCACTTAAGACAGCTCCATATGCTTCAGAAATAATATCAATATTTTCTAGTTGAGAACAACTGCATTGGATGAAACTTGCATGGATTCTCCTCCTGCGCTTCAGCAGGCCCTCGTGACCTGACGAACGTTGCATAACCCGGGACGGTTATGCACTCAATCCTTGCATAGTGTAAAGCAGAGCAGTTTTCTTTTGCAAGATTTCCATTCTGGTGCCAGCACTTGCTCTGTGAGCACTGTAATTACATTTACTACAGTATGCACCAGTGAAAATAACTTGCCAACGCCAAATGCGAGCATAAAGTAGAATTTATATGTATGTACAGGTACTTGTGCATTGTAACTAGTCACGATGTATTATATACAGTTACATCCTATCTAGGTAAGTATTTCTTATAGGTAGTTCATCCAGCTCCAAGAGGAAGTTGGTAATTTGTTTTATGCTGAAATATCCTACTTTAGGAGTTTATTAATTTAGGAATAACGCTGCATAAAATTCTGGGACCCTGCCTGGCAGTGCTTTCTCCTTTCTTGGATTTCACCAAGATATCAAGAGTTTTACCTTCTCTAAATAATCAGCTGCAAAGACTCTGGAGTTGGCTGGATGACAGTCCTAGAGGAAAGACGCAGTAGTTTGCTGCATCCCTCAGCTGGAGCCCTTGCTCTTTGCGGTT
>NW_009624704.1:0-8515 GCF_000690535.1 Cariama cristata | reverse complement strand
TTCCGTTGCATGATGATTTTCTTCACTTTCACTGTCTGCAGTCAAGTATCTACAGTACCAGCAACTGCCAGTATCTTTGTGAGAAACACAGCAAAACCCTTTCTGTTTCTGAGAATTGCTGCCTTTGCATAGGCTACTCTGTCCTGAATTTCCCGGGGTATAACTGGGAATAATTTCGTTGTGTTTTCCCTACAGCCCGTTTTCTGGGGTAGGAAGGGTTCTCCAGTGCACTCAGTACATTACCTAAGCACTCATTGATATATACCTGCATCTAGTTACCTAATAGCTCTTTGCTTCAGTTACAATTTAAAACACTGGATTTTGCCAGTATTTGTCAGGAAAAATCACCTGCATGACTCAAATTTCTGTCCGTAATGTGTGCATCATTCCCAATGTATGCTCCTCAATATTTCAGCCTGAGCTCCTGAACACATTGCTTAAAGCCAATGCCAGAAGCACAACAGTTGTCACCCTTGGGATGCCAGCATTTGTTCTGGTCTCCTGCCAGAGTGATCTCCAGTGCAGGAGCTGCTGTGTGACACAGCTATCATCAACTCAGGGTGAAGTGTGAAGAGATGCCAGAGGCATAATGCAGCCACCTCTGCTCCCTTCCTGACTCCAAACCATTCTGTGGTGTCTCTTTGTTCTGCCTTCTGCCTTGTTGTCATTATAAAAATCACTAGGAAACCTCATTTCCAGAAGGATACCCCAAACATTTCATGAAGAGAGTTTTTTTTTTTACCGGCTATAAAACACATGCACACTCCTTAGTTAAAGACCTTTTACAGCTCCTGTGATTTAGACTGAAGACTTTTAGACATGCTGTATTTTTTTCTCAGCAGTCTTTCTGCATCAGTCTGTCCCTACATAGAAGGTTATTATCAGTAGCTTTTAATGAAAAATCAATGTAAAATGAATACATTTGATATTCAGATTCTACTAAAGAGAATTGTACAAAATCCATTAACAGATGCATTAAAATATTTTCCTTTTTAGATTTGGCTTCCAGCTTAGGACACAGTCTCCAAACTATTCCATTAGTACTGCTGACTTTCCTTTATACTAAACTAAAAGCTGAGATAAGGTGCGCTCATAGCAAACTAATGATGCAAGATGATCAGCATGCCAATACAGCTGTGCTGGAAATATACAGTTGGATTTAAACCACTGGCTAATTTACACAAGCTTTCCAGAGAATGGGCTAGCTGGCTTCAAGGCAGAGCATTAGTACCCTCCTCCTCTTGATACAGATGTCGTTAGCTTTGGAAAGAATGGGTGCACCACAGAGTTATACAGGAAGCGTTATTCGTTTTAAGGCACGATCTCGGATGTGAAAAATAGTCTCAAATATTCTAAAAACTTATTTCTAATTAAAATAAACAAATATGTAAAGTTTTGTAGCCAAACAAAGAAATACTGGCCTCTTTCAAGGTTTTTATGAAGCCATTTGTTGAGACAACTCAGTGATGATGACATTAAAAGAGGAATCTCACTAGTAAATATTTTGCTGCCCTCCACTGGACCAGCAAAAGAAAAATCCCTTCTAACACGTGTGCCACGGAGATCTTTTTACTTCAAACGTAACTGAAGCACTGTGTTCTACCTGAAGTGAAACTTAGATGTTTTTTATTTTAAACTGCAAAATGTTAAAGCGCTGCCTGGTAGACCAGTGGCCCATCTGCTACCTGGAAAGGTGCAGATTTGGAGTTATTACATGTTCAGGGTATAGAGGGATTTACTCTTGCTACCACAAACAGAAGAGCAATACAGAAGTGGAGTTTTATAAACAGATACCTGGAAATAGGAAATATTTTCTCCTTTCTCTACTCCTGTAATATTTTGATCTTTGAATATGAGGAATCAGCAAGAATCTATGCCTATGGGTGGATTTTGTGCTCAGTTATTGTATGTAACTTCTGTGTTTATACCAATGACGACATGTTGACCTTGCCATTTATCCATTAGCAACTTTGTACCAATTGTAGTCCTTGGTAGAGGACTAATATCAGTATTTTATCCAGAAACATTCAGTATTAAAATATTTTCTAGTTTGAATAATGTTTGAGATGATAGCCTTGAAGAATCACTTTACCAAATCAGGAGACTAAGGCATGGATTTGTATCAAAACAGGAGACTGGCTACCATGCTGGATTTATTTTGTCCCAGTTGACAGGCATGCCACTACTCTCCTGATTCAAGTTTTACTTCACTACTTCTCCAAATGTTACCTTTTGCTATTGTTAATTTTTTTGCAAGGAGTTCTTCCTGAAATAGCAAGAAATCTACTGAAAATGTGCTGCACTCAGTTCTGCAACAAAGGTTTCATGAAATCTAAAGCAAGCTTAGACATGCAGACTGAAGCTAAACTCTCTTCTGAGAATTTTAGGAGAAATAGAAGAGATCTCTATTTTGTCATTAAAGAGCAACATGAGACAAAATAACAGGCTTCAAACCTATGGACGAACACACTACTCTGGAAAAAATATGGTTGTTGTAGTGTTTTGAGTCAAGAAATTAATGAAAGTTACATTGCAGTTGTGCAAATGCCAAGGTTACAATATGCAGGCAAGCACTCCATACAACCTTGTAAAGCAGGACCCTCAGTGTGGCATTAATGTTTTTAAACACAGTAATTCTCTTTCCTCTCACACTTTTATGTTTTGATGTAGGTGCTGTATAACAGAAGTTCATTAACACTGGATTTGCTTAGGGTAGGAAGGAAATTTCTGCTGTGGATGAGAGTGGTGAGCTGCTTCTTATGGTCAAATGCTTTTGCTTCATATGGAAGGACAGTGCAGCTATCACAGAAAGCAAAGGCTTGGTCATCACATGCTGAAGCATCTGATCTACTAGGAAGAAAAAGTATGGATTAAAAGGAATTTTTCAGCATTTTAAGTCTTGATGGAAGATGATAGCAATTGCTACCACATGTATTCCCTGGAATTTATTATAGTGTCGAGTGAGGAGTTACACCCAGGTACCAATGAGAGTGACCTGGTCCCCCTGGTGCTAGTTACACAGCCAGACACAATACAATCCAGGCAACAGTCAAAACGGATGTTTTGGATTACTGGCAACTGTTCAGTTTTCAAGTATTTTTTTCAAGGATAATTTGGTGGGGTGGCTGGGATACCACAAAAGGACACAAACGGCTTATTTTGAGTTTGTTCCAGTGTCAGCTATGGAGTCTCCCAATCTTCTGTCCTGATGCTCCAGGGTAGCCTAAGGAGAACATCACCCTGGTGTCTCCTTAAGGTGGTGGGAGAGAGAGAAAGAAGTAGATGGTTATTGATGGACTGCTCAACTATACCGCTGATTGTTTCTTTTTCTGTATGGTATCTCTAAAAGTCAAGTAGCATCATTTCAAGAAAACCTCCAAAATCCATTCTATCCACGCTGATATATTTCTCTTGGATCTACTGGGTCCTGGTAAAACATTGCACCTTGTTACTACACAGTGTCTCACAGGGTCCAGCAGAATCTTACACGTATGAATAGAACTGCCTCAGGAGAATAAGGAGAATAATTAAGAACTCTTTCCTTATGACTTCTAATTATCACCAAAAATCCCTTTTACTATAGTGAATTAGGATTTTTATTAACTCTTGTGTTCTGTAATGAACAGGCAGCCAAAAATTCCACAGTAGATATGAGTACCAGCTAGAAAAGTTTTGTTAGTTTTTTAGTTAAACAGATATCCCTTACTGCTGGACTGTAAGTGATGTGCTGAAATATTACAAACTCACCCTCAGGTAAAACAAGGAGAAGAAAAATCTTCTAAGGAAGGCTCAGTAAGTGAGAAATGTGTAGCCTCAGGGATGATTGAGCAGTGCTTACCTGTTAACAAAAGCTGCCCTGCCAGTAAGGTGTCACATATTTGAAAGCTCTTGGGCAGATGGGAGGAGAGCAATCCAGAAATATCTTTCAGCCTTGGCGAGACTTTCCAGGCAACTCCATTGGGGAAGGGACCTTCCAAGAGAAGCAAAGACCTAGGAATTCCACTCTACTGCAAGAAGGCAGAGTGCGTAGGCACTGCAATGGGAAGCAAAAAGGTGCCCAAATGTAATGGAGGTCTAAAAAAGGCACTTGGTAGGAGGCATACTTTTTCATCTGTAGTTTTACTTATTTCCTTCTGCTTGCCTGTGTGTGCCACATGTGCTCATAGACTTTTTTACTTCCTACAGCAGCTTTGCTTCTCGCCTGTGAACGACGTGCTTTTTCTTGCTTGTATTTGTAATGTTGCTTTCTTGTATTGCAGAAGTTTTACCCATCATAGGGTATCCATCCCAGACAGCTTTCCTGGCTGCCGTGAAAGCACAGCATATGGTTAACTGTGCTACAGGAATTTTTACATTTGATTTCTCTCCCTTTTCTTTAAAACAATGTGTGATTTTATTCGGAGTAATTGGAATACAGAAAAGGATCAACTGGTTAAACCGCAGTTCATATAAGGATTTTTTTTAATGTCGTGTTATAGGAATGTTAAAAGTATTTTTTACCCCAAGGTATCAAGTACAATATGTGCAGTCTGTTTTTTAAGGTAAATATACACTTACTTTAACAAAGACGGATTTTTAACGGCTATGAAGTGATATAATAAACATTCCCCAATATTAAATATACAGAGATATTAAAGTAACTTTGTATACTGATAGAACATTTTAAGCAAGATTTTGAAAGATGGTGTTTGAGAAGTCCTTTCATCTTTATTTTAGGAAGTGATTTCTATCTGTTGTTATTTATGTGAATATCAGTATTTAAAGCATTATGCTCCAAAAGTATATTTTTTATTGTTACTGCAACTTTCTAATAGCATATTAATGCTGTTATCCTTGTTTTGATAAGCATTTTTATATGTCAGTACATGCATATCTGCTCCTCTGCCTTTATTCTGTTTATGGCCAGAGACAGGCTGGTGGGGAAGATGATAATGCAGGTTGGCTACTGCAAAACGCAGCAATCGCAGACTTGATGCTGAGCAGGGTACAGCTGGGCTCAAATGGAGAGTTTGAGTTGCCCAGATGGAAACAGTCCAAAGTGCCTAAGTGTCAGAAGAAGGATCTGCCTCTATGTCATCTCCAGGGAGGCTTTGGAGGGTATTCCTAGAACTCATCGATCAGTCATTCTTTTTCCTCTCCAAGAGATACATACACATACAAATGTTAGATATGTATATACATATGCTACCCCTCTGTGGTGAGGGTCTCACCACTGCAAACACAACACTATGAGTCTGTCAATGGATAACTGCAGGTGATCATTGATGGTGATTGGAACTAGAAGGAATGGGAATGGTTTGATCAATGGGAAACTCGTTGACCTTTACAAGTTTTTCACCAGGGGTCTACTCCCTATCTCCCTGCATTCCTAAAGGAAGCAGAAATTTGCTTTGCAGGTAGCAATTAAACAAATTGAGATTTGTTTTGCTATGAGTAATTTTGAGCGTTATCTTTTTAAAACGAAGTTAAGAGCAAAACTCCTTCTGGCATCAGTAGCTTTAGGGCTGGATCTTATGGTGAGAAGGATAAGAAGTAGATCTGTTTAATACCATACCTTTCCATGTAGAAAACATGATCCATGTCTGGCTAATTAAATTCAGGAAACAGGAAAGAGAAAACCATCAAAACTATGTGGGGAAAAAAAAAAAAGCTACATTAATTATCTAATGAGTCTATAGAAAAGCAGAAAGCTGAATTCTTAGGGTGAACTTTCACAGTAAACTCTAGGTGGCACAGTCAATATTTAACTTCACTTCTAGGTAAAAAAGAATTAAATTGTACTACTGTGTGTTACCTGTGGAATGTTGTTAATACCTATTAGTTGAAATTCTATTATTTTTCCAACAAACGTGAGGAGTTGCTATATTAATAATCTAGCTATGGAAGATTCTACTTGCTGCTTTCTTATCATGGATGATTCTTCAACCTATTTTCAAAAGAATTGCAGTGTATATTTCTAGGCCATGAATTTATATAATGAAGGGATATTTATGTTGTTAGCACTTATACATTTTTTTTGTTAAGTGTAGAGGTAGAGCATCTTTAGAGGGAGATTCAGAGCACATTAAATAAGAACATGTATAAGGTTATCAACTTTTTTTAAATGTTCGTACACATATATTTTGTATAAAAATCACTGCAAGACTAATGCTTAGCATTGTTAGTAGTGGACTATCATTAATAGTGATCAGAATTAACTAGTAAATGTGTCATTCTTGGATACATACATAATGTATCATACAATGCAATTTCAGGTTGTTTCAGTTCTCCTGGTGATATTCTTCACTACTTCATTGTGCCTGTATTTAATCAATGCTACAAGTATGCAAACATAAAAATGTTCTTTCTTATCCTATTCGCCTCACAGTTGATAAATTCTAATTTGGACTTGGTTGAAAATACTTTTCTTCGTTACACAAACATGCTGTAATGAAGAAAAAACCAGAAGTAACCATGCTTTTCCTTCTTAATTTATCCATGATATTTTAAAATGACATAGTTCAACAAATTCTATTAATAGTATTAAAGTACAGTGCATTTGTTGGGGTTGTTATTTGGGTTTTGATTTTGTTTTGTTTTGGTTTTTGGTTTTTTTTTGAGAGAATTGACCTTATAACTCATGGAATTTTCTTTTGTTAGAATATGTGTCCCCTTCCCCCCCCCTTTTTTTTTTAAGATACATACATATTTATGTGTATTTATTTCATTTGTGTATAAACAGAATCAGAAGACCACCTGAATTGCACCTTCATTTGGGATGCAATTTAACATTAAGCTTAAAATAGTCTTCTGTCTTGTTAGGGCAACAAAGCTGGTGAAGGGTCTGGAGCACAAGTCTGATGGGGAGCGGCTGAGGGAGCTGGGGGTGTTTGGCCTGGAGAAGAGGAGGCTGAGGGGAGACCTGATCACCCTCTACAACGACCTGAAAGGAGGGTGTACCCAGGTGGGGGTCGGTCTCTTCTCCGCGGTAACTAGCCATAGGACAAGAGGAAACAGTCTCAAGTTGCGCCAGGGAAGGTTCTGCAGTTGGGCAGGCACTGCAACTCTGGAAGCTTTGCATCCTTCAGAAATGGTTCTCAAATAATCCTGTGCAGAGATCTCCCGAAACAGGACAGAATGTGGTGATGGGGAAAGGAATATACGTGCCAGGTGTATGTCCAGTGCTCATGACTGTTTTAGCAATTGCACACCTAGTATTCACAAATGTACGTACCATTACTATGAGCCTGTAATCAGCCTCTTGACTGATCTAAACCTGCCCTTTTTCACCAGCTTGTCACAAGGTTGTGAGCGGATCTGCTTGGAGTAACATAGAATTTCTCTCTCCATGGCATCAGTTTGGCTTGCTTGTTTTTAATTTGAGGAGCTCCTCAAAGGCTCTCAGGAAAATTGACATCACAGCCCTTCAAGGGTGGGCATATAGGAGCCGTTGCAGTTTTGCTGTGGTTTTGTTTGGTTTTTTGTTTAACTGTTCCTT
Source organism: Cariama cristata (assembly GCF_000690535.1). NCBI lineage: Eukaryota > Metazoa > Chordata > Aves > Cariamiformes > Cariamidae > Cariama > Cariama cristata. The sequence continues at coordinate 1,038 of NW_009624704.1, read as the reverse complement.
TATATAGCTAATCTATGGTGCTTATACAGTATGAATTAATCTACCCTACTTTATCAAAGGAGATGGCAAATTTGCTTTACAACAAGTGTCTGAATCTGCTATAAAAAAGTTGAACTACCCTCTGTATAGCAAAGGATAAAAAAAGTATGGATTTTTGTTGCATCTAAATAATCCAAATAATAATTTAAAAATATATTAGCAGCAGGTTTCCATCAGATACTCACTGTGAAGTTAGTTCCTGTCATGATCATTATATTGTTATATTTGTAAGTGGCTTACAAGAGAACTATAAAGTACAGCTAATTTTGCCATCAATATAGAGCACAATGATCACATAATACACGAGTGTGGTAAACTCAGGTAGAAGGCCCTTGTCAAGGAATATCAGGTTGCCTCTGCAGAGTCAAATAAAAATCCTTTCAAACAACTCAAATTTTTAAAAAGCTACAAATAGTAGAACGCAAAGAGAAGTGATTGTGTGTAATGAGACAATTAGACGGTTCTTCAGTTCATGATGTGCTCTTTTCCTAAAAAAAAATTGTCCAACAGAGTATATATCCTAGATAGCAAACAAATTATGCAGCAAGTACAGTTCCTCTTATTTAAGTGTCAACATTAGATTCATCCACTGTAGAGGTGGATGTCAAGTCTTACTATACACGGTACATTGTAAGGGAATTAATCACAGTAAAACACTCAAAGATAACGAGATGGCAGGTTTGATTTAATTTTCATTAAAAAGTACACATGCCTGTTGCCTCTCTTCATGCTTAGCTAGGACAAGCTTGAATATCTCTATTAATACTAATGACAACAATACGATAAGAATTAAGTGGGGGAAAAAAAAGTTTTATTTTGACAATGTGCAATACAGTCTAAAACGTATTTTGGGAAATAGACAAAGTGGTACATTCAAGACAGGCTTCCTGGAGAGAGGAGAATTCACCATCCGTGTATGAGACATTACCACTCAAGACCAGATTTCCCCACCTTGGTACACTTTCTCTGCAATGTGAAGAGGTTCAAGCTTGCCGTGTG
>NW_009624703.1:54942-98395 GCF_000690535.1 Cariama cristata | reverse complement strand
GCCCTGTTTTAGCCAAACCAGGACAACCACTCACAGAGGCCGGGCATCAGCTGGAAGCATATGGGTAGCCCAACTACTCCCTTAAGCACAGACACATTGACCTTACCCTTGCTATTCAGAAGGCCAGAGCATGATTTGCTCATTATTTAGTTCTTAGCGACTCCCTTACCTCACCCTAGATAAACATTTTTAACCTACACTTCAAGCTAGGCTGCTGTCGCAGTTTAAGTGAATTAATATCAAACTAGAAATAGTTGCAGGGGGCAATTTGATGCCAGTAGAAATTCTCTCTCTCTCTTGAGTTTCCTCCAGGTTTCATCAGAGATGTGTAATCCCGTACCCTAAAAGCAGCAGCAGGAGGTGCGTTTGGGCATATTTCCCCGACCAGCACCTCCTGTGCCCTCCACCCTGCCTTCGCTGTCACCCCAACAGGAGAGAACCAGTCGTTGTCCGGAGACGCACACGGCCTTAGCAACCCTTTGAAACCAGACACAAGTTTGGCCAGCGCTGTCGATTTACAGCACAGGACCATGTGCACCTGTGGTGCCCAATAAATAATAAACTTCTTCCAAGTGCGGTCCTTGCCTCTCCCTCCAATGCCTGGTTGAGCTGCACAATGCGATCTAAAAGATTAATTTCTTCCCACTGGCAGCACATATTGGAGATATTTAAATGACAAACATGGGCTCTGGCAAGCTTTTGATAGAAAGCTGAAATACAGCTTTGTAGCTCTCTTTCCACATTCGGCTACAACGCCAGAAGGCTGAGAAACTAAGAGAGAAGTGTAAAGGACCTACAGTACATATCCGCAAGAGAAGGAGGAGAAAAAGGAAAAGGAAAGATGGAATGTTTTCTTTGTGTTTTTCTATTCAGTACCATTTTACTTTATTCTGTTTTCTTCTTTAGCTGTATGTTTTAAGAGAAGCTCTCTTTGTTTATATATTAATTATGGTTTATTTTTAATCTATGTATGTAATATATATTCCTTTGTTTAAAGGGAATACAAACATTTTCCTGTTGTGGGACTTTGCCTGTGCATTTGTTCTTTTCTTCCATTTTGGTCACTTTTTTTCTGTATTGCAGGATCATATGAGAAATGAGGGCAGCTCTCTTCTGTGCCAGGGAATTCATGAGTCTTTCCAAAAATACTATTTTATGATACCAAAAGTGTCTTAATTTTATATAACCCTAATTTTTCATTACTTAACTGTCATGGAAAAATATTCTGAAACCCTAAAGTAGCCATGAAAGGAAGCTAGCCTGGCTGTCTAAAATCCAGGGCTTAGCTTCATCTCACTCGTTCACTGGAACATTTAAAGACTTTTATGGTTATTATTTTTGTATTTTTGTATTTCCTGTATAGTTTTATAAGTCACAACATCGTAAATCCTAGTAAAATATAAGAATTGCTGAATTCATTCTTTAGACTCATACCACCATGTTCTACTTATTAACAAACATTTTTCATGACTTGTAAAAGATGTCACTAGATTTGTTATTGAAATTATTGAATGTTAAAATACCAGCTGAAACTTCAACCATGGTGACAGGTCTAAACTCTATATGAGCACTAAACATGTTGTGGATTTAAAGATGAATATACCCTCATTAAACTGTCTCCTGTGTGCAGAATTCGTTCTTATAAGGTAAATTTTTTAAGTATCTTGCCTAAAATACTTTTTTTGCCCTTCATATTTGTCCCTTTCCAACAAATCTATGACTTTCGTTTCAAGCCACCTCACACTAAACCAGCGAAGCCAGGCACACAACTATGACACCAATTATTTTTTCTCAGCTGCTGCTTAGTAACAATGAATGTTTATTTTTAAAGTACTTTGTCACCTTTAAAACCCTAAAATTAGTACAAAACTATAAAAAAAATGTTTTGTTCCCAGAATAAGGCTTTGGGTATCTAAAGTACATGCCAAATTAAATATGAATTTGTTATCATTATCTAATCAAAACCAAGATATTTCTGTCACCTCATTATGGTTTCTACTTACAATCATAAAAGATACATTATTTAAAAATGCCCTTGACTATTTTTAATCTAGAATTTTAAAATGCTATCTTTCTCATGCCTGGCCCTTGATAAAAGTACCTTAAATGAATGACAGTATCATTTCTTACCTTGTTCTAACTATTAAGATCTCAGAAGCAAGGAAGAAATGAGTGTACTACACAAAGTACACTCCGTACTGCGAATTATTCTCTGAGCTGTTACCTGTTCAGACATAATTTTAAAACGTGCAATTGCTGATGCCAGAAACCCATCTCAGATTGTCTGTACCACTGTGTTTCCTAGTGTTTCTGAAAGAATCGATTTCCTTTCTATTTGCATTTACATTAAGCAATAATATGCAATGCTTATTTATTGACAATAGAAAACTGTCAACTGCTTGTTCATCTTGCGGGCAGCTTAAGAATTAAGTACCAAAAGTGATTCACAGCAGGTGGATAATCTTTTTCAATCATGTAATTTTTTTTTTAAGAATCCAAAGACATCTTACAGGATCCAAAATATTGCTTATGTGCCTAATCTCCAGCTATATTTCTAAATTCAGAGAAGCAAACTAGAAAATCTCTACTTCGCTCTTTCAGATGCTTGAATCAAAACATCTATCTGCATTTTTCAGTGAAAACTGCTTTCTGTCTGTAAAGCTGTGCTTTTGATCATTCCAAAAGTATCTGTTGCTTAGGCTGATGAAACCTATCTCCTGCTTAAAATTTTGTGGCTCATGAACAAGTCGATTCTTACAGTTATGTTCCTGGAATGTCCCGAATGGTTTGGTGTATTCTGAGTGCTGCTGCTGAAGCACATTGCTCACCACTGTTTAAAGGGAACAGCAGGCGAGGGGTGATGTTTAATGGGCCCGGACATAAGGTGGGACTCAGTTTCTTTGCCCCCAGTCAGTTTCCACCAGACTGCCCTAACCACCCAGCGACACTTTAGATGGAAGGAGACCTTTCTGATGCTCTGTTGCAGCCGCACCACTCTCCAGACAGGGATGCAGAGGAACCCAAACCAGAGAGGGGGTCTCAGCAGAAGCATAGTTTTGTACCCTGGCAAATGGGCTCTCGCACAGGAATGGCTCCTTCCCTCCCCGTTGCTCCTGTGATTTTCCCAATGGCAAACACACAAAACCCCACAGGACAGGTAGCAGAGCCTCTCATTCCCCAGTCCTTCTCTTTCTCACTCTCCCCAGGGTTCCTGTTCCTATTTGCACCGAGCAAGCTTTGCACAGAGGGGCAGAAGCTGCCTCCTGCCACAACACTGCAAGGAGCCCCAGCTTCAGCTCCGGGTCTGATCCATAGCTTCATCACTTTTCTCTTCTCCTCCCCTCTAGTACTGAACTGGGATCTAATTTCTTCCTTGTCAGCCAACTGCCCCCAGCACCTCAGAAAGAGAATAAGTGCCAGCATGACCTCCTTCATCCATCTTCTAGGTGGCAAAGGTGATCCGGCTGTCAGCACACAGTTTCCTTGTCGACCTCCATCAGATGACAACCTGATGTTGCCGGTTCACTTAACCAGAAGACCAAGTCAGTCAATAAATCCTCTCAGTGAAGGGTCTTCAGTTGCACCATTCTCCGTGGTCCTTCCCTTAATTTGGCACAGGTCTTGTCATTGTCCTGCCTGAAACTCAGTCAACTCAGAAAATATTGTAAATTCTACTGCAGAGCATGAAATCTTTCTTTTAGATCTGTTCCTTTATTCAGACTTTCTGAACCACAGACCATACACAAACCAGTATCATTACATGTCAGGTCTTCAAATGTTGTAGATTGGAGTTGTTCCATGGAGAGGAGTATGGCTATAATGATTTCTGGTGCCTAAGGCTTCATACCAGCCATGCAACCCCTTTGGAGTAGCATGGACAACTACTGTCACCGACAGCAATTTACCAGGGCGTCGGTGGGATGTACAAAGCTTTCCCCATCAAGACAAGGCAGCTCTGAAAGACTTCACTAGTTGCTGGGTTAGTCAAGATACTTTACCAGTGACTCAGCAAGTTCAACAGAAAAATACCACCCCTAGCAAGACTTCTTGCATTATAATTCTGCCATGCTTCTAATTTTGGCAACTAAAAACTCCTTCTCTGTCTGTGTTGTACCACTAAACTCAACACTTTAATTGTGTACAGGGAATTCAAACATAGGCTTGTACCTACCTGGAACTGGTTTCATGTTCAATCTTTAAAAACAGAAGCCTATTATTTATGAAAATGCAAACACTTTATTAACAGAAAATGCAAGTTCTTCTAGTCAAAATCAACAACAGCAAAAAGCATTTTGCTAGCTGGAAGTTGTTAGATTGGTGAGCAGGCTACAAACAGTCCTACAAAAAAAATTGAAGAGGGAATGTTATTTGGCTAAATTTACAGGTTTTTTCAAGAAAAGTGAAATGGAGCCCAGATTAAGAGGTAAAATGATTTCAGACTCCTCATCTTATGCGGTAAATATCTGGTGCTGGTTTAGGACCTGACGGGTTTCCACAGGGCAAGGTGGGCAGAGCTGCCCTGTCCCAAGGGGAAAGCCCAGCCCAGGACGGGCACTGTGCCCCCGGGAGAGCTGGCGGCAGCACCAAGTGACCAGCGAGGCTCCCTGCCACTGCAGCAGCTCTTTCCTCTGGCGTTATGAGTGTCATTTAGATAACACAAATGTAACTATCCCATTACTCCCCCAGAACATGCTCATAGCTGAACTGCTGAGGAACTGGCAAATTGCCTTAAATTCTCTTTGCTGAGAGCTTATTGCTCACAAGGGACTGGTTCTTCCTCTGTGTTCCCAGCTGTTAAATTGCCTTCAAGGACAATTTTCCACATAAGCATTTGCTGCAGTGGCTTCAGAGGAATAGAGGAAGTGATGTGGTGAATGTTGCTGTAGTCCAAACTATATGAAATCTGGAAAAAAAAAAACATTTTAAAAGCATTTTTGTAGTTGGAAAGTGAGGAAGTGCAAGTGTATTCTTTAATTTTCAAAGTCTTCTTTGAGTGTGCTTAACAAGCAATCCTACCATTCAGGGCAGAAATCCACCCCATCGAGTAAAGCATCATATTTTCAACAGAAAAGAACTGGTTGACAGTAACACCTTCGATTGACTGAGAGGGTTGTACTATGTCCCAACAGCTGGTACCTGCTAAGGGTGCGATGGTAGTTGAATCCTGAGCATTCATTTACTACAGAGAGGCAACACCAAAATAACCCTCTAAGTAGCTCTCTCTGCAGTCCCCAACTATCAACACAATGAAAGAAAATTCCCTTTGAAATTCCAGCTTCATTGAGTAAGAGAAATAAGCCAATACAAACACTGTTTTGTAAGAAAATGAAGATTAAAGTCAGAGATTAACTTATATTTCTATTTAAAAAAGAAGATTTACACTGAAGTAAAGGTAGAAAACGCTGATCTTCCAATGAGGTTATGCACTTACATCTGTAAATGTCAGTGTGTGGGCAGACTCACCAGATGAAAATCACTCATCTGGAAAAGAAAGATGAACTATTTGGAGCTTGAAATTCTCATGATACTTTTACACTGGGTTCAATATTATATTTTCAATAGCAAAAGTAAAGGGTAATCTACTTTAAACAGACTTTCGAAAGAACAGATCACTAGAATACATGACTAACCACGCACAATGTAAACACGATACCTTAGTGCTCTGTAAACACTGATGCTCAGCAGTTCGTGAGACAGGAAGGTGAGGAGGTAACGCCCCCAAGCATCAGGTGTGATGGTCCTAACAATAGTCTCGTGTTGATTATGTTGATAACTATTAGTATGTAATGCATCACAAATCAGACTAGAAAACTGACATGTGCGAGGAAGCCAGTTCAATGTTCCCCAGACAACCTTTTCCCAAGACCTGGAAGTTTCACAGGTGCCCTGCACAGATTTCCCTGCCAAAGTCAGCCCTCTGCATAGCTGCTGATCCCAGCCTCGGACACTGTAAGAAACGTGAAGCACATCCACTGGCCCGGGGACAAGTTGCAGAAAGGACACATCCCTGGAAAAATGTGCTGTTCCTAAAGAAAATGTTAACGTTGTTAGGGATGCATCTTGGAGACAGAAAGAGGAATGAAAGAATTGAACGTAAGTTTTCCCTTTTGGTGTTGCTGCAGCCGGGGAGATCCAGCCAAGACATTAGGCAGCGAATCAGTACAATAATCTGTAAAGATTGCCATCAGGGGCACCTCGTTTGTGCCTTTGGTTACTAAATAGCTCTTTCTACTCAGCCATATGGATATCCTACTGTGTTTATGTAATTTTGGCACAAATAGACAATCCTAGTGTGAGTCACCACGGTCTCTCCCATGCGTTATGAAATTCATTAGACTCTAGTCCCCAGCTATAAAACAAAACGAATGCTTCGCTCTCAAACACCCACTCCAGTGTCCTTGATTTCTGCACAAGCTCACTGCGAGGTATCTTCTAGCTTTCAGGACAGGGACTTCAGATGTCATTTAGCTGTCTGCCAGCCCCGGGAACTGCCAGAAGACGTTTCAGTTCGCTAGGAAAGTTAAGGAAGCCTCAGCTGTCCCTGAAGGGTCCTCTGGCCCAGGGATGTCCTGGGTGCCCGAAGCACTCCTGAAACGTTATGCCCCTTCCCGAGAGAACGTAGCCCGTGACGAGCTGTGTAGGAGGCAATGGCATAGCATTAGCTTAAATTAGCAAACCTCTCAACCTTTGCAACAGGATTTCCATTGTTTTCCTCTTCCCCCTTTGTAGTTTCCCAGCGCAGTGAATTCAAGCACTACCACTCTAAAATGCAGTTGCTGATCAGTAATAACCTGACGCTCACAGCTACCTCTCAATAACCTCCACAGAGTTTATCGTCAGCAGGCAGGGATTCTGCTCGGGGGCTCTGAGTGCCCTCGGCTTTTTGCATCATTCTCTGGAGGGCATCAAAATTGCTGCTGAGCTTCCTGAGCCAGACTGGGACTAAGAGCATTTTAGCTGCTTTGGGGGTAGCGCAAAAGCCTGAGTTAATCAGATTGGAAAAACGTAACACACAGGGCTACCTCCAGTGACACTGCATCCCAGCTCTCATACCTCCAAAACTGGGGACCGTGGTGTAGCCAGGGATGTTCGGACAACCAGCCTGAGTGTCTCTGCACCACACTCAGTACCTATGCAAACAGTTTTATCCATCCTATCTAGGCGTCCTAGCTGTCAGTGTTGGCTGCGTTTATACTCCAAAGGTTAAGCTAACCCTTTTGTTAACTTTGTACACTTTTAGATACATCAGCAGGAGTTCTTTCATCCCTGACAATGATGTGTAGTTGAGATTAATGGCCTGATTTTCATACGTACTTGTCAGTACCTATGAGCTTTGTGCATTTACAACAATATGTGAGCTTCCTGAATGCACGGAGAGGCTGGCTCGGAGAATATACCTCTTAAAAGCAGAGAGCATCCTCAGCTTGCCCTCTCATCAATATTCTTCACTCGATATGGGCACACGCTCACACACTGACTGAGGGATCAGTGTTGCTGTTTTATTTATACCTTTTCTGAAACGTAATTATACATTCAGAATATGACAATATCTTCTCAATAGCTTGGGCGCTAAATGGGTGTTTTAATCAATCATTTTTATTGTTACCGCTCTAGTACTTTCTTCAAGTTTCTTGTTATAGAAAAAATGTTTTGTAGAGAAGTCTGATGTTTTTATCCCTAAGTGCTGGTTTGTTTTTTGTTTTTTGGTTTTTTTTTTTGTTTTTAAATGGGAAGCTCAATTGCACTCTGCTACAGAATCTGGTGAGGATGGTAGTAATACTTGGAGGGTTATTTTGATATGATTACAAAGATGAAGACTATACTTCTTTATTTTTAACACTGCTTTTCAGATCCATTTCCAATATTCCTGAAAAAAAAAAAAAAGCAATGTAGTGTTACAAAACTGATATTTTTCTGTCAGTTTGCGATATACCACTGCTCCCAGATTGCTACAGGAACTACCTTAGTGACGCTGCAAGTGCCAGCTCAAGATTGGAGCAACACATGAGAGTAAGAGGCTTTGGAAAATAAAGATTTAGGATCCAACTCTGATATCTTTTCTATTTCTTGACCAAATATATTTCCTTTACACATTTTTATGTATTTTATAGTTATACTTAGAGGAAATTGTTGAATGTCTACGTGTCCACTGCAGTCGAGTTCTGGCTCATCATACCGATGAGAAGGCATTGCTGAAGCTCCAAGACAAGTACCCAGGACTCCGTGACAGTCCAATTGGTAAATAAAATCTGGGGCATTTCTCCTGTTACTTAATTTACAAGTAAATTAATTGTATAACATATTTCCTACTTGGGTTGGGTTTTTTTCCAGAGGGGTTCACTGCACTCTTTATTGTTGAAAGTGGGTACCTGAAGCTGTCAGGGAGTGTGTATGGTAGGGTAAATATTTTGACAATCCCAGAGGAGCCCTGCAGAAACTTCAGAAACCACAAATTGTCAAATAAATGTGTTGCCATAATGTTCATGCTGAAGCGATCAACAGTTAAAGAGTTAACAGACCTCAGAGTGTTGCCCGTACTTGGCAATGTGATATCCCACTGACGTGAAGACAGCCGTTGCATTTCCCGACTGTTTCAAAACGATGGCAGCATTGCAGTGTTACGGAAACGCTGTAGAGCCCTGAAGGACTGACAGTGTAATTATTTTAAATGTAATCATTAACTTTAGAAAGCTACTTAGTGACACCAGGTCAATTTTCTGGCAAATTCTATGCCTTCAAGGCGGCAAAGACTAAAACCCACACACTAAATTTATCACACTACGCTTCTGTGAGGCGGTACTTGTTTGAGGGAAATAGATGGTCAAGGAAAATCTTATAGCAGAAGCTCAGAGTTCATGATTTAGACTTCATCCCTGGGAGAAAAAACACGGGCAAGTGTTTTAGATCAAGGGTTTAGATCAAAAGCCTCATATTCTGGTTTAGGATGTCCACAAAACAGCAGCATGCCAGGACTGAATCAGCATTTCACCTGCCCGTTCCCCTGCAGGTGTGTAGAAACGTCACTTATGGTACTGGAATCCACTGTGCTGAGGGTCACGCAGGACTTCATCCACAGTGACCAAGTGGCTGGGACACGCGGCTGCCCCCCATGCACAAAGGCAGCATTTCTGCCTGCCTTTCCTTCAGGGAGGCAGGGACATCTCTCTCGGTCCTTACCCAGATACTGATTTTCAACTGAAACGTAAAGGACCTTCAATATCCTAATCCTCTTTTCAAACGAGACTGCAAACGTTTCATTAACTGGTTCAGAAACTATCAGGGGAAAGCCTGAGAGACAGATGGATGACTAGACACACAAATAGACTCGACTCTAGTCTCACTTTCTTAGGAAACCAGGCTACAAATGTAACCCAGCTGCACACAAACCTTTGAGTTTCTTTTCATGTCAATATTTGTTCAACGGGTACAACAGCTCTCTGCAACCAGGGTGAAGCATCGTTATTCATTTACCTACCCCAGTGCTCGTTTAATCACCTCCTATCACATAAAACCTAAGAAGTTTTTTATATACTCTCAAAGTGTTAGGAGATAGGACTGCTAAAAAATAGACATACCATTTTTAGACTTTTCCTCTCTGACCTTTTTTGAGCGGAAGGTAAAAACTTCCACAAAATCACTCAGTACAGCTTTCATTCATCTCTTTGACATCATTTTACAGCTCCGTGGAGTACGTGGAGCACTTGGTGGGAGCATTTTGCGTGGTATCAGCCATTGCCTGTACAGCAGGGCATTTGGGAAGGCCCTGAGAAAACTGCATAGTAATAGTGAAAGGGAGATGTCGTAAACTTGTGAAAGCAGATCCTTTCCTGGCTGCTAATCCATGTAAATACAAATCTAAGATTTTAGTAGAGAAAATGTAAAATTGGGGCCTGAAAATGTACTGGCACAAAGCGAAGGCAACAGAAGTTAAACGTCAAAAGTCAGCTCTCGGTCTGTAAGGATCAGAAAAATACAGTAAAATGTAATTTACAATGGAAAAAGAAGAACCCGGCGGAGCCTGCAGGCAGTGTTGGTGGGGGTCTCAGCTCGAGGCACCCTGCTTAGCGATGAGTCGGGTCTCACAGTTTGCAAAGCTGATAAACAACCAGCGTGTTCCAGTTATGAGTAAATTCTCCCTGTAATGAGTGATAAATTGGATAATGGGAAATACAAGCAATGGCCAAGCACAAAGCCTTTAGGCACTCCATCTGGTAGGCAAAGTAGAGATTGATGGGCTTCATTAAACGACCAATTTTAGCTTACTCTAAAGGGAAAAAAACACACCATAGCAAGGACCTGCAGACTGATGCACAAGGAGGGGTGTGAAGGTGAGGAGCTGATCTAAAACAGTTCTGAGACTAAGAGTAACCAAAGAAGTGCCCTGAGAGGAGCCTGGCAGTTTTCTTAATCAGCTGTATTCCTCACAACAGGGCAGAACCAGGCAGGATGCCATTTCATTTCCTGGGTACTTTCTACATCTGAACAAAACCCGGATACTTTCCATTGCTTCCATTGCTTTTGTGAAATATCCATCTTTGGATTGATAAGGTGAGGTTTTTGTATTATTCTCCTTCTTCTCCTAGCCTCTGCCTCTCTCTATCTCCTACTTTCAAATAAAAATTGATAACACAACACTGCTCTGAGAGGTCTAAAAAAAAAAAAAAAGAGGTAAATTTATTGTGATCTCATTAAAAGTTTTGGCTAAACAACATGTTTCCAGCAAAAATTTCTCTGAAAACATTTCAGTATCAACTCAATTTTTCTTCATCTGGTCCAAACACAAAGGAGGGCAGCTTCGGCTCACTCCGCTCCTCGAAGGCAGCAGCGAGGGAGAGTTTTGTTTCTGCAGAGCCGGAGCTGCCCTGACAAGGAGCGGAGGCAGGTTCAGTCAGCCAGCAGTGACCCTGCGAAAGTTTAGGACCTTCTCTGAGATAAGAAGGGAGTGAGAAGAGAGCTGGGAGGCTCCACAGAAGTCTGGTTGATGACCCAGCTCCAAGAAAGTTTAGAGAAGACATGCGTATTTGTTAGAATAATTGTGCCTTTAAACATTGTGGCTTAAGCTAAAAATAAAGGCAAGGCAAAGAAGCTGGAACTCTCCCCATTGTACGTATTTGTGTCACGCTGTATTTTCACATATCCATGACTCTAACTCAGCTAAGACACATGTTTTGACTTTAAGGATTTTCCAGGATTAAGTCATGAGGGACTTAATTTTTCAATGATAGTTTGCACTCTTTTTTTCCAATAGCCAAAACAAGAACATATTTTTAAAAGTTTACATTGGGGGACTGATACTGCAATAACTTTAGTTATTTAAATTATAGACTTTGACTCTAATGAAAGCAGAAATTATCCTTGAGTGAATGATTAAAATTAAACGGTATGCTAAAAACATCTACAGACCGTATTATCACTGCAGTAGGAGGAACATGAATTCACAAGATTGGATGGCTGCAGATCAAGCATTCAAAAATCACAAAAAGCAAAAAGCATCATTAAGATTTCCTCATGAAAGAATTCTGCTGTATTTGCAGAATGAAAAAGAATAATTTTTCATGTTTGATCTACACAGACACAACTATTCAATTCTTAAGATGGCAAGACCACAGCCATTTCAGCAGCTTATTTGCCAAAGTGAGGTTTTTTTCTTAAAATTGCCTCCCAGAATGCACTTCTGGGAAGAGATTTTGTGAGGGGTATTTCCAGACCTCCCTGTGCTCCTGGTGTTTCTTTGGATGCAGCACTTGCCACTGACATTTCATATCTTGGCTTTCCACATCAGCTGCTGCTATTTCTGTCTTACGGTAAAGAAAAGCCAAGGGGAAAGAAAAAAAAATGCCACGGAACATCTTCCCAGAGCCCAGGTGGATTCCCAACTTCTGTCTTTAGAAGCAAGGTTGAATGAAATCCCCTTGTGCTGGGGAACCCGGGCCAAGGCTGCATGCTTGCGCCTGTGGGGATGGGGTTGAGGCAATAAGGTAAAATAGAGAAGACTCGCATTTCAACAGACACGTCTTGACGTCCCCAGAAACAGTGTTTCTTGCAGGTACAATCTTTTGTACTTAAGATGCCGTATGTATGGCAGCTCTATGTCATTCTTCCTCGTTCCCTTCCTGTGTGCTATGCTCCAGGATGCTGTGAGCATCCTTATTTTCCAGCTGAGGGTTTGGCACAGGTACAAAAATACTGAGGTTTGAAAACACCACTATGGATCTAACTGCATGGGAGAAGAAGCTGACAAGATACAGGACACGTGTTTCCTCATGTGAATGAGGACAGGCATTCAGGCCATAAGCCATTGCTTTCACAGACTTTAGAAATCTAAGGGCAGAATATGATGGCGGTACAGACAATCTGAAGGCAAAGTAATTCCTTAGTTCCCAAAGGATACACAGAAAAATCCCAAAAGCATTAACAGAGTGAGGATTTTGTCCTTACATTCTTCATTCCAAGTACCTTCCTATCCCAATCCAGACTGCCCCTCACATAGGTGATACAACCAGTTAGAAACTATCCAGCTTGGGGATGGGTGAGAGCATTCTGGCTGCCTGAGCACTCCGCGGGACCAGCGGGGCTGAGGCTTGCATCTGAACTTCTGGGCGGTCAGAGCTTCGCTGCTGTTGTACCCAAACTGTCCCTGGTACATCTTCAGCAGTGGCAGCCAGCTCTGGATAGCTGTGAGATGCCTGTTGAAATGAGAATCTTGTAGAAGTGGAGTAGAGTTAAATTAGTTTTTACATTATTTTATCCAAGAAAAATAAATGCATTTTAAAAATAAATAAAGCAGCCTTTCATGGCTTGATATTTATGGCTTTATATGTCAGTGTCTTCTAATGTTGGAGAAAACAAGCTGTAAAGTGGATAGCAAGGAGGGGCAAACCTTGCACGATGAAGGACATGATTCTCGAGGAGCAACGCAGCTGCTGTGGAAGCGGCGAGTGTCCCTCCGAACTGGTACGAGGGTGGCTTGAGTTTCCCAGCAATTCACAGGATGCGCTCAGAAATCCTCAGTGCTGAGCAGCAGAAGGGCTGTTAGTGCCAGGTACCTGCGCAGGCATAGCTGCCCGTAGTCTGACAGCACGTAGACATTTAACTAGTTTGATTAGTGGGAGTCTCACCAAATTCTCACAGGAAAAATTTTCTGGAAATCTTTTAGGGCTCTCGGGAAGACGCGTGTCTTGGGGAGCTGTCCGTTTGCTCCAGATTTCCCAGAAGGGCATTTAACTGCTCTTTCTCCTGAGGCTGTAGTTCTTCTGATAGCCAGTAATTCATATTTCAAGACATTGGCCATTATCCTTTTGCTAAGTGCAAATAGAAGTTCCTAATAATTACTTTTCTTTTATTCTTTTCTATTTCTAAAAGCTGATAATGCCCAACACTGTATCATATGCAATCCAGTTTTGAACTACAGCTGAGTACCCTAGGCATTACTACAGTAAAAAAAATGATCTGTTTAATAATAGATAGTTCAAAATATTGAGAAACAATCTTAAGATTTGTTATTTTAATGATTATAATAATGTGACTTTGATTAGGTCTTCCAGGCAAAATCTGAAATGCTATCTGAAATAATATATCCAACACTAAAAAATAATTATATCTAAAGTGACCTCGGGTTGAAGTTTGCCATGCAATAGCAACTAGCTCCAAAAAGACTCTGACATAATTCTGTTGTATGTAAAAAAAAAAGAAGAAACTAATAGCTGCATATTTCAACAAAACAGAATAAAGTAAAAGTTCTCAAAGGGGCATTAGGTGCTAAGCAAATGAAAGCAAGTTCAAGCTGCTGTCTGCTGTACTGAGTGATTACCTGCCTAAACCATAAGGTAAAAAAAACCAAAATGTGAAAAGTAGAAGGATCTCAGAAAAAAAGGGAAAATAAGAGAAAATGACTGAAGCAAATAAAAAATTAAATAAGACATACGTAGCATGGCAGTACTTTGACTGGTCCACTCTTAACCAGCTACTAATTACTATTATTAGCATAAATAGAAGCAGCATAGTTTTTCACCCAATAAAACAAGTAATTTTCCAGGTAACATGGGAGCCCTAAACCAAACAATACTAAATTGGTCCATTGGTTTTTAATTTTGAACACAGAGTTTCTGAACGAAGCCTGATTTTTATAAACATTTCAAGAGAGTTTCAGAGCTGTAATCAATAAAATAATTGGATCTAAAAAGTTTGGATTCATACATTCCAGATAATCAAGCTGCTTTGTCCTAAAAATTACAAGCTTTAGAGAGTCAAATACTTGTGTCTAGTGAGAAGTTGGTGGAATCAGTATGGATCTGAATTTACTTTGCTAAGTAACATATGTTCACAAAAAATAAGTTTTAGATCATAATTTGATTTGCGTCACAGCAAACTGTGGTGCATGGTAGTTGGCCAAAAAGACCACAATTTAGTACAATCAAGGTTTTCTTGATTTGTTACAAATTGAAATCATCTATGAATGCGCTCAGTACTTCACTGTGTTTGCTTTCAAGACAGAAAGGAATTTTTCATCGCTAACGCTAATTCTGGGTTTTAGTGACGGAGGAAGTGGCGATGCTGTTGGCTGGTGAGGAGGGTAGACCGTACCCTTCATGAGCCCTTTATGAAGGAGTGATTCAAAATATTCACATGGTTTCCCAGGAAATCAGTTGTTTGGTTGTATCTATCTGGGGCACGAATTGTCAGTGTTTACAAAAAAGGAGGTCTTTTCTGGATGTGAGAGTATGCTCCATTTTTCCAAATTAGCCTTCAGGTTAGGGTACTTCTGGAAAAGTTCCTCTCTCCACTGCAAGAATTCAAGCCCCTCTCTTGTCTCTCTGGCCAGGAGAAGGGTAACCTACCCAGACTGGAGACATCCTTATTCCTATTGAAGGTGGGTCATGGTGCAGAAAACAAGTGTAGAAGGAGGGCTAAGTCAGGGTGGCTTCAGAGGTGTCTGGAGTTCATGAAGAAAAAATATTCTGTCAGAAAAATATTCCCAGTGAGTTCACACTTCAGGTGGTTCAAATAAAATCAACACCCCTTTGCCATCTATTTTGTGTGATGTTTCAGAAGGGAGTTTGCGATGGTACAGAAGGCTTGCCCGAGGCAAAGGCTGGTAAATAGATGTGTGAGTGCATGAACCAGTCTTTCACACAGTGTGACCCAAGGTCTCTGAATCCAAGGTATGGGCTCCTCAGTTTAATTCTGAATTGAAAGAAAGTTTTGCTGTGGTGCTTTTACATATCTTCTGTAGTGGAACAAATAGAAAAGGCTGAGGTTGCCTGACAGATGGCAGTTCAAATCAACACAATACCTGATAGTACACCTGGCCCAGAGGCAGGGGTGTGCTCATTTGTTAGCATTCACACGCCCCATTTTTCCATTTTCCTCCTTCCTGCTTTGGCAAAAAGAGCATATGGTTATTCCCCCTTTTATCAGTATGTCTCCTGTACACGCAGCCAGCAGCTCTGGTCATCACCCAGATGGGTCAGAGCCAGGTATCTGCTCCTCTTGTAGCAGGAGACATAAAGCAAAGATACTCTTTGGTCACAGCCCAGTAACACAGACGCTTTCGAGTTACAAAGGAAGGCAAGGACAAGGTACGGCACCCGCGGCTGCGGGAGATACTCCAGGGTATCTCCAGCTACATTTGATGGCAGCCCTGTTGGGAGCCCCACAGTCTGTGACTGAGGAAGCTCCTTTCCTTTCCCTGTACCACCGAATAGAGGCTGCAGCTATCCTCCACTATTGCGGGTTGGGGTTTTTTTTTTTGCCTTTTTTCAATGAAATTCCTAGTTGAAACTGTAGACGAAACACTTGTTTTGCCACTTGTTTGTCAGAACACTTTTACACCATTTTGTGATAGAATCCACTGTCTCCTTGAAAACTGAGCTTTCTGTTATTACACGTATTTTACCAGGACACCCAGAATCCTTCCTAGTTCACACCTTTCCTCCAGTTAATTCCTCAAATTCTTTTCTATACCATTTCCTTCAGTGTCCCTTTCTTATAGTCATCTTTATTCCTCCCATACTGTTCCAATTGCCTAAAATACCCTTTCAGGATAAATGCCAATTGCTTTGTCTCCATTCAATTCCTATCAACCAGACAGCGTTAATACGTTTACAGTAGAAATGCTGCACAACCTGAATTGCAATGAAAGGCAAAAGCCATTAGTACCTGGCTAAGCTCTCTTCCAGGTGGAGAGCTGCCTGTTGCTCTTCGGGTTGTCCATCGCTGATAAACAGCAGGAAGGAGCCTACCCTTCCTGCTCCTGATGTCAGCCCTAAATAACATTTGGCAGCACTGGGCAGATTTTATTTTAGCTTAGTTTACTATAGGAGAAAGCACAGTTTGTTACATATTTGTTTTGTAAATTCCATTTCCATTTTAATTAGAAGGCAAGTTCCTGCAATTTCCATCATAATTACCATAATCTGCTTACAGTCAGTATGATGTGTACAGCCAGGAGAATCAGCTGGGTTACATTTGCTTTATCCTGGGTGGAAATCTTTAAATGGATAAGTATTGGAAATAGTTCTGCAATCACTCTTTTTGAGGCAATATCCATGTACGGGGGTTACTTGGATTCTGTACAGTAGGAACTACGCAGCAGGGAAGAAACAGTTTAAAAAGTGTCTCTGGATGTATAACAATGGTCATAAGCAGAACTCATTTTCTGGTTTTGTTGTTTATGGAGGAGATCATATTGAGGATGCTTACATTTCCTTGGGAAATTACTTGTATGGGTAGGCACATATTATGAATTTATTCACTATTGAATTTTATGCCTGTGTAACTCAATTGAGTCCAGAGTCAGAATGATATGGCAGTAAATCAGAATGTATTATTCTTAGTCACGTCTATGGAGTCACAAGCTGAATTCACTGTGATATAGCCTGGAATAAGTGTGTAGGAGGGTGCTTTAAAGGGGCTCCTCAGTGGGAGCCATCAATCTTTCTGAGTGCCCTCACCTCTGCTCCACAGCACACTGCGACCGAAGGAGGACTTCAGAGGGGCTGTCCCAGGGCATCCCCCTCCCTCGCCTCAGAGCAGAGAAGACACTGCAGAAAACGCGGGAGCATTCCGGGCCCTCTCTCACCTGTACTGGCTTGGCTCTGCACCAACCTCATACAGCTGGGCTGTAAAACTGATCTGGAGGAAATTAGCCCAACAAAACTGAAGGACGAGATTGGGGAAGTGAGGGGTGATTTCATTTTATGAAATCTCCAGGCAGGTTAACTTGACCCACTCAGGCTCATTCTCTCACGGGCTCCTTTCACTCACCCTCTCATGTCCCTGTACTTACAAGCCCCCAAACGTGCGTGGCCAAGTGGTCTGGCCACGATCGGTTGTGTGCAACAGAGAGGACAAAAAGCTCTGCCCATTGAGGCTTCATGTCTTTTCCATTTCTCTTGACTAGTGATGACAAACCAGTTTTCTTTTTTTATTCTTTAGGAGTTACAGCTGTTCCAGGGTGGTCTCTTGATTCAGCATCAGGGTTGCTGCTTATTGTCTGCCTGACTTTGTTTGAAATATATTTTTTAAATACATACATCTTTACGGTTATCATCTGTTTTCCCACTGGGCTGACATGAAAAGGAATGGCATATGTGACGTGCTGTAACCTCACTGTCCCATCCTGTGGTCAGAAAGCAGGGTCTTCCGCTAGCAAAACATCTCTGCTGGGCTCTCAGCAGAGCGCAAGCCTTTGGGGAGTGAATAAACATCGTGTTCCTCAACTTGATTGATGGGGAACAGTCACTGCCGACAGCAACCTTCATATTTTTTTAAAGTCTCTTCAAGTATAGCTCCCTCTGCAAAAAAAAAAAAATAAATAAAACAAACTAAAACAAAAAACCACACACCAAAGAGAAATCTTCCCAGTAGCTCTCCACAGTGAATAGGTTTGGGTCCTTGATTGATAGCGGACTTGATTTTTTTTAAAAGATTGATTTTTTGCTAGTGTTACAAATGTATACTACCAGAGGCAAAGAGCATGTCAAAGGACTTTTTTAGTATTATTTTAGACATTTTTTAATAAGATTTGAGCAAAAATTCAATGCTGAAGGCAAACTAAATCTGAAGTGCTATTTATGACGCTTCAATACACGTTCAAACGATCACTTCCACTGCCTGTATTTTTGGCTTCAAATTACTCTATGAATGTCTGTAAGTTTTTCAGTACTATTTGTTTCGTGTTAACTGCCATTTACTAAAGCTAAAATTTAAGAAATTTGTTTATTAATAATATGGTAGTATGTTTGTCACAGCCCCCTATTAAAAAAATAAAGAAAACATACTAAATTACTCTGGTTACAGTTTACATCATGTTTTCACTGCAGTCATCATTTGAACAATTGTGATTTGTGTGGATGTATCAAAGAAGCTAGTCTGAAGCTAATCACATAAATTGATGGCTTAATCGAATAGAAGCTGCAAGATTTTGATCAGGATTCCTCACTGCAGAAACATGAAATGTCTGAAACATTGCTGGTCACTGGACTGGCTAAATTAGAACAACCAGGTTTTCTTACTACTTAAACTGAAGCCAAGGTCCCATGGTCATTGATATGGGATTTGGCTACTACCAATCCACTTAGAAAGACAAATGTGCTTTGGATTAGATACAGGCAAAGAACCACATTTTTCTTAGTTATAAACCATATACAAATTATTTCAAACCAAACATTGCCTTCTGTCCATAGCTTTCATAAAGGCATAAAGCCGGCACTAACAGTTGGAGCCAAGCTAACAAGCTCCACAGTCCATGAGAAACATCCCCAACCACAGAGGAAAGACAGTTTTGATCATTTAATGTCATAAGTCTGATCCTATCACTGTATTTAAAAAGTATCTGTGGATATTATGTGTCCCAAAACTAGTGATTAACTAATTTGCTGATGAGACCTATCTTGGTCACTACCATTGACCTCGTGATGGACAGGAAGTGAGATAGGCTCTACCATCAGGAGAAACTACAATGTGAAGGATGTTATCATATCCACTTTCCTATATATGAAGGAGGAAGTAAGTACAATATATACTCCTTTAGGAAATGTAAATAAATAAAAAAGCCACAGTTTTCAGATACTGTGCAAACACACTTGTCTACTGCCCTAACACAGTGGAACATCCAAAATAAGCATCACTCCGTTTTTGGCTGCATCCAGAGGAGAGGTCAAGCACGTACGTGGGTATGTGCCTCAGCTAAGAGGTGCTCTTGGCTCCTGAGCTTTTGCAGCTCCAAGAACAGACAGGCGTGACTTCACCTCGAGCTATGATTTTCTTGGAAAACAGCGCGGGTAAATTCCATGATAAAAGAGACAGAGGAATATCTGCCAAGTGTTCGGTGTGCCGCTCCCTCCACCTGATCTATCGTCTGCTGTCTTTACAGTTTAAACATCAGGCAGTTTGCTACTGTTTAAGTCCCTGACTTGGCTAGAAGCAGGAAAACATTAGCCACACCATCTGGGTCCAGTAGGAAGGAAGCAGAAGGCAGCATTTTCAAAATGCTGGAGTCCCAGCCTTCCAAATGCTCAATCACTTGTACCTTTTCCAGTCTTACTTTGGTGAAGTTGAATTTTTTTTCCCCATGAAACCCCTTATTTTCCACAGATTGATGATATTCCACTACTGAACGCTTTTCCCACACGCACGCACCCTGGGGTGTCACGTGAACCTCAAGGAAAAGCGATGACAAGTGCAAGGCTGCGGGACCCCACAGAGGCCTCTGATCTACAGCTGCTGGAGAACTTCCTGACTGCTTCTGAGATGCATGGCAGAGGTTAATTTGTTGAAAAAAAAAATGTTTCCCAAAAACTCTCACTGAACTCCCGCAGAGTTTGGCTGGAAATCAATCACAACCTCTGCCAGTAGGTTGTCTCACAGGTGCTGGCTGGCCTGGCTTTCCCTGGTCCCAGGGCAGCCTCACCATGTGCCGTGCCCTCACGTCAGAAAACACAAGTTTTTGTTGGTTTTGTGCCAAAACCCCATCTGCCACAGGGTTTGAAAGCCCTGATATTAGAATTGTGTAGCAAGGTGTCTGGGAGAGCCACAACCCCAGACCAAGCTGGCTTCCCCTCCCATCTGGAGGAAGCAGTCGGAGGCTGGAGGCGGTCGGGGTTGGGCTGGTGGGCTCCAAAGCTCCTCACTCATTTGTTGCTCCTCAGGGCTTCAGGACTCCCAGCTCTGTAATTGGCCTCGCAACTCCATGCAGCAAGCTCAAAGATTGTATTTCACCTTTTAAAGATTCGTATTAAATATTTTCATGAATTTAAAAAAAAATTCAAAATACACCTTTTTTTTCCCCAAAAAAAGTAGGAAGTGTTTAGAATTTTAGAATTTCCTGAAGAATATGATCTTCTGATTACTGACTAACATTGGACCAAATGAAGGGCAGCTCAGCACCATTCATTCCACCAGCAACATGTAGAGGAGGAAGATGAACACCATCCCTCCCAGAGACCAGGGAGAAGCCAACAGATACCCTGGCCCTTCCATAGCCTCTGTCATAAAATAACAAATAAAGTTTTAAGAGAGAGAGAGAACAGTCTGCATGGCTAAAAACCCATTTGAGTAGAAGGGTCAGTGTCTGAAGCTTGAGTGAAGCTCATTGCCTTTCAGCAAGCAAACCCTAACAATCTCCAAAATCAAACTGTTTTTTTTTAACAATTCTGAACTTCATGGATTTCACAATGCAAAGTTCTGATTCTTTCTGCTGGGCTCTAAACAAGCTCCTCTAACACAGGCTTGCATTTTTTTTCACTAGAGGCTAATCTCTGGCAAGTGCTTTGTTTCACTTTTCCCAAGGCCATATTTGTTTGCAGCAAGATGAGAATTAACTTGCAAGGTAGCAGCACACAATCTTTGCAGATAGTGCTCTTTAAATAGGATTCTGATTAATTCAGAGAGAATTGGAATGAAACACCACAAAACATTTACCTTGAAAAGCTCTGGTTTCTTAAATCCGTTTCCCCAGAGTACATTTACAGTAGCCGTCACCAAAGATAGCTCATTGCTGATGAGCCTCAGATGAGCACTTCAAGTCCATGAGAAAGAAGGTGCACAAGCAATCACGTTAATGCTGTCTAACCAAGCTAAATAGCATAAGACAATTTTAATTTGCATGCTGACAAGAGATAAATCGCAGGGTTCACTTGTAGCAAAAATAAATCAGATGGTGATCATCACTTTTGCTTTTTCTTGAATTAGCATCTGATAGTACACCATAAAAATTCTGGTCACCTAAAGAAAAACATATTCCAAAACTAAATGTCATCATTACTTCAAATTACTGTGACTTATGATACAGAAAGCAATATTTGGTAGCCTCTAGCAAAACAGTGGCCTTTTCACAGTCATCTGCAAGGAACAGTAACAGTATTGATAAAATACGATACATTTGTGTAATGTCACAGGCTTTCAAATACTTGGAAAAAAAATCCCTGATAACAGATGGAATGTTTTTTGACATTAAAATATGCATGTTTTTACACGTGGCAGTGAATGAGAAAAGTGTTAGCTTAATAAATAGTGGTGCTCATGGGTACCGAGTGGTTTCAATTGGCTTTTTTTCTGTCAAATATTCTGGCTTTATGATATTAACACAAATTAGAAATGGCTGGTAGTTTTCACTCTGCACATTGCTGTGCATCAAGGTCTCATCTAACAGGTCAGGATGTTCAGCTGTACAACATAGCACCACTGACACAGGAGTAACTTTACCTATATATATTTTTTTAATGCAGCTGCTCCAAGGAGCTCTAAAAAGCAAATGCCCACGACACTCTGCCAGCTTGAGCAGTAGCCTGACCTCCTTTCCTGAAAGGAATAGATCCCCTTGGGTCTGGGTCCTTCACTTTCTGATAAACCTGCTGGCAGCTGAAGATGTTGAAGGACATTTTTAAAGGAGACAGTTGATGGAAAAAAATTACTCTTCAAAATCAAAGTTTTTCATAGCAACATGCCAGTTTGAATGTCAGTTCTCTCTGTGAAACAGTTCGCCACATCAGAGTGGAATTTCCCCCAGAAACCAAAGATATACAGCTGTCTGCATGCTGAACTGGCTCTCTCTTGCCCCAGGATGTGTATCACAGCTGGTTTATTTAGTCTACTGGAATCTCCTTGTCTTTTTTATTGTTTTCCCAGAAAAACTTTGGATCTTACTGTTTCACCCTGAGATTTCAGCTTTGCATAGAGTGGCTATATCTCCAACCCCACTCCAGTTAGCAGATATCAGAGAAATTACCAGTAAACCTCTACTACCTGCTACTGGTTTCAGTACAGCCTTTTTCCTTTCACGCTTTTTGACTTGTTCTTAGTTTAATCGCAATACCATCTCTTTCATATTCCTTGGCTGGGCCTTATGAATACCCCAAACCTCATTTCTCATTGATGCTAGTGCTGTAGCCACAGCCATTTCAGGCAACAATGGACTCCAGAGTGCCTAGGGAGAAAAATCAGATAATATGTAAGAACATTTTCAATGTCATTTTCCTAATTTGCATAAATTCTTTGCTGTTTTTTTGGACGCATTAGAGGCAAGCATTACTGTGAGTTAATTAAAATAATTCCCTGAATTTGAAGCAATTGTGCTGTTACATTATTTCATGTTGCATAATCGAAGAGCTTTCTACTGAAATCACCCACTTGATTTTAGTGTGATGAGCCCCATGGCAAAACAGAAACTGAAGTGCAACCTCCCACTTCCCTCCCTCTTCCAGAAGAAAATTAAAGAGAATTAGAAGTCTCTAACAAAGGATTTTGGTCTAGAAAGCAAAGAGAGACTGTATCACAATTTACAATTCAATCGTTTTTATTGCATGGTTTCAGCTTTCACCTGACAGTTCAGTTCCTTTATAAACTGATATTGGGTGTTCCTTGTTATGCATTCCAGAATTTAGGTGCAACGGAGACAGAAAACCTACCATGACATAAGAAGAAACCACATAGTGACAAACAGATGTATACAGCAAAACTTACGTAGATGTAATCATACCATGATACAGATGAAACAGAGGCGTTTGGTGAAAAGCCATGAGGCTAACCTGATATTTCAGCAGTTAAAGTATATATAGGTGCAAGAGAGTGGAGAATCAAGATGATAAGCAGTGAGTGTTCTAGCTAGAACTGTGTCATTTATCCCAACATTGTTAGTTCATGAGATGTGCTGCTTGGAATCATTTTCAATTTACCCTGAGTCTACACATATATAACCCTAGCCCACTCTTCAGCTCTTTTAAATTGTCTAGATACTATCAATGCCTCACCTGGCTAGGTTCTTCTAGGAATCTGGATCCAAATGGAAGTTAACAGAGGCAGGAAAGATTCAGTCTGTCTCTGGAAGGATTTTAAGCACTACTCAAGTTGCCTGATAAAGAAGTATATTCTAATTTTTCTATGCCAGACTCATAGTATGTGAGCAGATACTAGGACAATGAAGATTCATGCAGCAAAATCAAATGTCTGCATCAAGAACTTCCTGTAATCAGATATTAGAAGTTATGGTTTCATTTCTTTTCCCCTTCAGGAGCAGTGAGATAGAAAGAGCAGGCAATTACCATATCCTTCTCTAACTGTCTCCTATAGCCACAGCTGAGCCCTCACATACACGACATTAATCTCCTTTTTAAAATTAATGAAGACTAATTAAGGAAAATAAGCCT
The DNA here is from genome assembly GCF_000690535.1 of Cariama cristata. Classification (NCBI taxonomy): domain Eukaryota; kingdom Metazoa; phylum Chordata; class Aves; order Cariamiformes; family Cariamidae; genus Cariama; species Cariama cristata. Next base: position 74,750 of record NW_009624703.1, on the reverse strand, counting down.
CCGGGGGGGGGGGGGAAGCTGCTTTTGTGTAAAGATAACTCTAGTAACTACCACAAAATGCCTTTCCATTGGAGAAAGCTGTATACAATAACTAACTGTAATATGAACTGATGAATGTTATCTCTTTCCAAGCAGATCAGATAAGTGAATTAAATGCTAGTTTTAACTCTTACTTTAAATAAGGTTATTAGCAATAAAAAATGGTATGAGACTGCGGGATAATCTGAGTTAAGTGAAATCAAATGATGGAAGAATAGAGGAAAAAATACATTAATTGAAATTTAAAGAAACAGTTACAGATCTATTTTACGCCACGTCTGGATATTATAAGGTTCAAATTCTGATATTTAGAGAGACTAGAGAGGAATAAAAAGAGACACATTTCTTTCTGTGGGTTAATTAAAGAAGCTGTTTTCAGAAAAGGTGTGAAACAGTTGCATACCAGTTATGGTATAAACCAAACCTCAGAAATATTCAGCCAGTTGCTAGAACTTGCCCCTACAAAGAAATGTGTCAACAAATGAGGACTCTGGAGGTTGTGTAACTTCTCTCAGATGACACTCATAACCTACCCCATCACCCCATATGTGTATTAATATATATTCATATATATGAATATACATGTAATTAATAGACATATATCGACATATATTAACATATATGTACATAATATGAAGATGTGATTTATATTAATATATAATATGAAGATGTAATATATATTCATAGCACTGTATTTAAGAGGACTGTTTCAGTCTTTCAGATATCCTGAATGTAAGATCCTGGCATCAGTCTGGAAGCAGAGCATCCCAGTTTCCCCGCATTCCAATACGAGGTTGTTCCATGGAAATGGTGCACAGAAATTTTAAGTAAATTGGAGAAAAAGAGACCAGCGATCTGAATATAAGTATTTAAAAGGTGCTTAGACTACAGATGTAGCATTTTGAGAAAGCACTGAGGTCCACAATCTATCCTGAAGTGAATATTCAAGATATTGGATGAGTAGGATGAGATGCAAAATGGATGTCAGTTTTGGACCATGATCAGAAAAAAATAGAGAAGATAAGCTATTCTAAGTATGAAACCTGAAAGGAAAGTCATCAGCTCAGCAGAGTTGCTAAAACCAGAAAGACAAATTCTACCAAAGCATTAGGAAAAAAAATCACAAGAGGTGTCTGCTGACAGGTAAATGTGGTCATTGAGGCAATACTGGAAAAAAGCAGCACTGATGACCAAGTAAGTATAGAGGCAGAAGCTTATTCTTTGTAATCAGAAAAATAATGATGGAAGTAATAAACAACAGATTAAAAGCAGACGTAAAGGAAGACACGCTCTCAGAATGTGCTAAAAGTGCACTGGTCTAAAGTATACAAGCTGAGAGTTAATAGGGTAAAGGCAAGAACAGAATCAAGAAACGTCTTGGTATTCATTGACTTTTTGAAGCCAATTGCTTCAAGGAGTACTACGCAAAGCTGAAGAATTATATGGAGTTCTGAACAAGTTTATTGTAAATTCAAACACTATGTACAAATTCCCTGCGCTGCTTTAAGAACTACTGGAAAAGCAAGTAACTGGCTCAAGTCAAGGACAAACCACACTTTTTATCCTGCTCTTAAAGCTGACATGATGACTGTTATGTGGAATGACGAGCATAAAACATCGATGATCTCCATGTAAGAACCTCAGTCTAGGCAGATGACAGCACATCACCACCATGAACTCATACGAATGACCCAGGTACAGGATCATTACTGGTTTCCACTTGGATATTGAGCCATTAACTATAATTCTTTGGACACAGCCATCCACCCAGTTCCTTGTCCATCTAACAGTCGTCTGTCAAGCCCATCTCTCTCCAATTTAGCAGCAAGAATGTTGTGGGGGACCATATCAAAGGCCTTACAGAAGTCTAGGCAGATAACATCATAGCTCTTCCTTTGTCCCCTGATGCAGATACTGCGTCGTAGAAGACCACTAGATAAGTCAGGTGTGACTTGCGCTTGGTCAAACCATGTTGGCTATCTCTAATCACCTCCCTGACTTCCATGTCTTCAAGAAGGATCGGCTCCACCATCTTACCAAGCATGGAGGTGAATCTGACTGGTCGGTAGATCTCCAGGGTCCTCCTTTTTACTCTTCTTAAAAATGGGCATGATGTTTCCCTTTTTCCTAGTCACTGGGGACTTTCCTTGACAGCCATGACTTTTCAAATACGATGAAGAAAGGCTTGGCAACTACATCAGCCAATTCCCTCAGGACCTTGGAATTCATCTCATTGGGTCCCAGGGACTTGTGTATGTTCAGGCTCCTCTGGTGGTCTTGAATCAGGTGACAGTCATGCACACAGCATGGGAGAATTAAGGTCTGTCTTGGCTTTTTCAGGGCTGGGTGAAGGCGCTTGTTGACCATGTGTTGGAGCCAGCTGGAAATGGAATATTTGCAATCAGTTTCAATTTTCAACAAATTACATAATTTTAAAAATGAAAAAAAAAAAATTATCTGCTGCATGACGACACTTAGCTGGAGGAATTAGGCAACTATTTGCTACAAAATAGTTTGAATTGAGTCCACCTGTGAATTGCAGCCAAGCTAAGAAAGCCAAAGCAAAGGTTTACTTTTATGAAAGTTAGCAAGACAATCCTTGACAAACGAGAAGTCTTATGGAACTGAAAGTTTATGTAACAGTCTAGATGAAATGTACCATAAATGGATTGAGTTTATTGAGTTTTTAATATATTTTGGAGTAGGAGGATTATGTATGACAGTAAAGTTGATGGATGAAAAAATGATGAGGGTAAATTTACTGTGTTAATGAACTCAAGCTATACGAGCAGAAATGCCTTCTACTGGCCTGTGTGCTGACCAGCCCCACTCATGACACATAGGCGTTTGGCCTGGTCTTGCATAAGCCTAAAAACTGTACTGCTATGTAAACTTCTATTCCATTTTTATCACAAAATATTGTGAATAAAGTAGAAAATATTTTTCTTTACCTGTAATGATGTCTTGCACTTTTCTAAGGCTTTTTTGTGTTAAACCCAAGTAAACTAGAGCAAAGCATGAAGCTAGCAGAAATAAACTTCATTACTTTTAGCGATCACTGTGACTCTTATACAATCACAGATTTCAGCAGTGACAGGAAGCCTTTGCCAGAGGGGCTAGATTGTTTTGGCCTCTCTCTAAGGACTAGGACTAAGGACTGATTTTTAAACAACTCTAAGATCCTCAGTTAATTTCCTAAAATTGAAATTGATTGAAAGATCCTGCAACAGGAAAGAGGACTCAGAAGAACCAGAGAGACAAGAAAACAAGCTGCATTTCTAGTTTAAGACCTAAAAATCAGAGTTTAAGCCCACAAGACACGTCTTGTGTTACCCCAGGGTGCTGCGCCCAGATCTCATTGCACCTTTACTTTTATAGCTCTCTTAGAGAAGGAGGGACTTCCTCTTTCTTTATTGAATGAGTTGAAGGGGAAGGAGGTTATATGATGTTTGCCTTGGGTGGTAAAAGCAAGATTCTCATTTATAAAATTCCTCATGGAATTTGGACCCTAAAATGTGCTGTGTGGGATCAGAAGCACATATGTTAGCGCATGCAAACGAATGGGAATATGGAAGCGTGTATTCAAATTGTGCTGATGGCGGTTAGTATCACATGGGAAATTATTAGTTAGACAGAAAAGATTAGGAATGCATAGAAGAATTGAAAGTTGGAAGATATTTGCTGCATTAGACAGGAATAAGATCAACCTGGAGGGAGATCACCTTGAAAAACCAGTCTCAGTTCTGGCATGGACAGCAGGCAGGGTCGAGGTGCACATGCATTCCCTAAATGCTATCTCCTACTGCCGCTGCTGGAGGGATAACAATGGGATAGACAGATCACTCGTCTGACTCAGTAACGTATTTCTTCTGTTCCTATAACTGCTTAATTTTTCATTGCCAACTGCGACATGAAGTTTGGAAAAGTGCTAATGAAATCTGCCAGTAAAACAAAGCTGTCTGCCAAAGCAGAGTAAGAATGGACTAACAAGAAAGATCTGGGTAACCTCAAGGATGGCAGCAATAGAAGCATCATTAAAGTTATTAATGCAAAAATGAAAACTCATTAATATTTTGCTAAGGATTTTTGCTTTAAACAATAGCTCGATACTGGGAAATGATAAAGTAATATAGAAACTCAAAAGGATGCGGCCATGAAAATGTAGATGTTATTATAGCAGAAGCATTTTCAATGGAAGTGGGAACATATTAATGCCATCTTAGCTGTACTTTTCAGGAATGTTTTTTGACATTCCAGACACTCACATTCAAGAAAGATTCACCCAGGTTACACTGGTTTCAAGGAAGGACTGTTGGGATGCTCGGAGGAACAGCATGCTGGTCTTACAAAAGGAGGCCAAAGTTACCTCTAAACTGCAGTCACAGAAGATGACAGAGTGCTGGCTAGGACTACTAGCTTTAACCTGGAAAGCCAGGGTACTGTCAACAGTCCAATTGCAACAATAAATAGTTCGGTGTGGGCTAAATTACTGTCAAGACTGCTACCCACACTCAAGCTATCTAATTAGAAGCTGCTCACATATCTTTGCTCTTCACCCTGGTCACAACAGCACTAACAAGAAGGATAGATATCAGGTTTTGTACAAGGGTATCATTTATAGTGACAACCTAAAGCAGCCTAGTTTGTTAGTTTAGTAAAAAAATACAAATAAAAATAAAAGTGGGAGAAGATTAGATTGCTCTCAAGAAATACAAGGCAAGCATCAGGAAAAGAACTTGCTGGTAGGAGCTATTTAACCTACTAGACTATCTCAGAAAAACAAACAAATATTATGTGTCCACAAATATATTGAGCCTGGAAATTAGAAAAGGTTTCTAATTAAGCAAACTGAGAGATGCTAGAACAGGCTTTCAATCAGACTTGTGGGTCTAAAGCCTAACTATTTTTAATATAGAGCTTGATTAGATTAAGAATAGGATTTAATGTTGAGATTGCTTACAATGACCGTAATCTAGAAAGTTTCATATACTGTTATGACTGAAAATATGTACAGATTGCATTGCTATGTAATACTTACTTTGTCTTTCTTTAAATGAGAAACCATTTCTCTCTCTCTTACCTCAAAGGCGAGATGAACCCAATGCCCCATTGCTAGTCTGTTGCTTTCATGATCTTAAACTGCTAAATCCTCATGATCAAGACTTTGGGTGTCTGTATAATACTCCATTTTCTCTTTAAAACTTTGTAAATTACATTGTACAAGTGAAAATATCCAACAATTATAATTTAATTTCTCATTCAAATTCAAAGGACTAAAGAATGCAGATTTGTATTCATTCCCTTCCAGTCTGTGCATAAACATTTTATTTAAAAAATATTCTACTGTTCTAAAGAGAAGAAAACAGAAGAATTCCTTCTTATTTACTGCAAATTCTGACATCTCATTAGGACCTCTGCTCAGTATCTCTCCAGATACCATTGTGACCTTATTGTAGTATAAGTGTCATTGATCAGGAAACAGAAAACTGTCAAGTCTCACTTAATGTGGGAAAGTAGCTGCAGAACACAGATGTACAGAAGACAGACCTTACGTGCAAACTGCAATTTCTGTTTGTTTATTTGTACAACAATGTTCATACTTCCAGAGGAAAATTAAATTTTCCCTATTACAATCAAACTGCAGACAGAAATTTAAAAAAAAAAATTTACTTTTTTATGTAAAGACTCACCATCTGTCATTTAATAGTTCTTTTCTGCTATAGTGTCTACAAGATGAAGGACTTGAAGCTCTTTCAAATCAGCAAGAGGCTGTTGCTCGGAACAGCGGAATGGTGGAGGACACCGCGAAATCCTTGGAGCATATCACAGGGAGGAGATCAACACGGGCAGTAAGCCAACCTACTAAAACTGAAATAAATGTCAAAGTGCTATCTTTAAGGAGGTACAGCAAGTGTATATGTATATGCATACGTATAGATGTAACATTTCCCTCTTGCACATGGTGTTAGTGACTCAACCACTGCCCAGCAGAATGTCAGCTACCCTCCCCCCCCCAAAAAAAAAGCAACACCAAAAAACAAACTAAATGAAAAAGGAAATTCAAGTGTTTTTCAGGGGAAAGAAATTTGGTGGAGTCAGTTTCCACTTTTAAACTAATAGGGCCACAAGGACTATGACCTCTTTCTGAGAGGAAATTAGATTTCATTTGAAAAATCTGCCATCTGTGCTATTTTGGATTTCTTTATATGGATTATCTTTGTGAGACAAAGTCATCTGTACCATAACAGAGGATCATATTCTCATTTACAACTAAGCTCCTTTACACTGCTTAAAGAACCTTTCCCATTCACTTTAAGATCTCTCTATGCTGCCATAAATGTGTAAACAAATCTAGCTTAAACTGGTAAATCGGGCCCTGTATGTACACAGGAAACAAGAGGGATGAGGGGGAAACCCAGACACGTGGACTGAAGGACAGATAAATAAGAAGGAGCATAAAAGCAAAGTCCAAAGGCATTAACTCTGTGATTACTGAACGAACTTCAAGATAACTGGATTTTTTTGTTGTTTTGTTTTATTGGAAAAGAAATACACAGAACTGTAATACTTGTTTATTCTTCTGGTCTCTATGGAATACGAACAAATATGTGCATTGCTGGATTTTTATAAGCCCTAAAAATAAACTGGAAGAAAAAGTCATTAATTGAGCTAGGAGAGAATAATAGACTGGGAGTCTGGCCTTTGGGACTCATTAGTCTCTGCTTCTGTATCAAACATCTAGGGAACAGGAAAGTATCTTTGGATAACATTTCACAAACTAATTTGGTCGTTGAGCTGTGCATTTCATCCAGCTGAGTAAATACTATTTGCAGCCAACTGAGTAAGCCGTTACATTAGCTATAGTGAAATTGCTGATTTTGAGCACTTAGAGTGGAGAAGGTCAATAGCAACAGGAAGAATTAATAGGCATGTGGCTTTTATAAAGTTCCACAAAGTTTAGCCTCCCCCCATTTAGCAATAATACTTGGTTTGAAGCAAGAATCTGCAAAAGCAAGGTAATTCTTGCCTTGGGTTGCTGTGACAACCTTAACACAGCTTCTGCGAACAACCTGAAATTGTGTCTAAGAATACAATACAACCGCAACTCCCAGCCCGACTTAAGGGTACAGGGAAGAGAAGGAGAATTAAAGGAGAGGGTGGTTTGTATGGGTTTTACTGTCCTTGCCAAGAGAATCTAGCAGATTTTTGAACAACAAAATATAGAATTTAACTTGGTTTTCTTTATTGAATTCTTTTTTTTTTTTTGGTATTACAAGCTCAAGGTCTTCATTATCTTGGAAGGTTATCTCTACATTTCACCATTAGAATATTGAACCAGTAAACTCCACAGTTTGTCCTGAAGTCTCAGCTTAGCTACAGCACAACTTGGCTCCATTTTATGCAAAATAAATGTATTTCTTTCCTATAGAAATTAAAGCTTATCAAGGAAGATGAGTGGAGCAGAGACGAAAACAAGTAAGTCCAAATTTAACCGAGACATTTGTGCAGATCGAGAAGATGGGAAATATTCCTGAGTATCGCTGTTCCACAGTTCAGATCTAGCCAGTGTTGACTTGAGAAGGGAAATAAAAAGAATTTATAGGATTAAAATGACTCCCCTGTAGTCACATAGCTTCCACATAAAATTGAAGAAACTTGAGGGTGTATCTGTTTGTCATTAAAATTACTATTCAATTACAAATCCAGACAAATCAGAAGAAAGGGCACATCTAATATGTATTCAGTGACTGTTTTTATTGAAGGATTAATATGCCTAAACATCTGAGAGCCTTCCAGCGTGTCAGACAAAATCCTAATAGTTAAACTTCTTATTAGTAATACTAACAATTCCGGAAGAAATTATACAAAGAGAAGCAATGGAGTCAGACTCTGTGTATAATGAAGAAGCAAATATCAGGCAGAGATTTTCTTCATAAATATTGACAAAATATATTTCTTCATCATCACCTTTCAGAGAAGCTTTGGTATTTGGAAAGTTTGTTGTTCAAAGAAACTAAACACACAGACTTCATGAGGATGAGGGCCTCATGAATCGATAATTTGAATATAGTTAACCTTTTCTTTTTCTTTCATTGATGTTTGTTTCCGTTAAAGCTGGATTAAAACCAGGAGGAAAAATATTGCAAGAATCCTCTCAAATGTGCTGAACAGATCTGTTTCCCATGTTTTCACACATCTGCCTTCCATCCCGCTGCCCCTTCGCACACAGCACATGTAGAAATACACTTCTGACTAAAAGGGCTAAACAGCGAGATCACCGTCAAAAGATCCGATTTAAAAAGACCATTGCCGAACAAAAACTGATATTACACATTCGCATCCGAAATCTAAGCCTAAAATTACACTCCCCTGACCAGGGAAAAGAAAACTTACCATTCATCTTGTGTCTAATAAAAGACAACTAATCCTCAATCAGATTCCTTACCCTTCTTCATATTGGCTTATTCTATTTCATATGGATTCAACTAATATAAAGGCAGAATCATAAAAATGCACAAGCCCAGACATGCTCACATATTGCAGTTGCACAATAATATGGGATTTGTGATCTAATCCTGGATAAATAAGGTATATCAAAAGGACTAAATGAATTGGCAAGATTAGCTTTGTTTATGAGGAAGACTGTCACATATTCCATACAAAAGTGCATAGATAGTACTAGATTAATTTTGCAAGCCTATGATCTCCAGAAACCTGCATTGAATCCTTTCAGTTTCCTGATGGCAATTTCCCATAATAATAGGGACTACAGATTTGCAGAAGCATTGTCATGATAATAAGCTCTATTTCAATGAACAGCAGTTTTGCTCAGGTAAAAAAAGTTCTGAAAAAGGTAGTAGGTATGTTCTCAAATTATTTTCCAAATTGAAAAAAAGGCACTCTGAAGAAAATACTTTCAATTTCCAATGTCACAGGCAGCTGAAGGCAAAATTTTGGCTTGGATTATTAGAAGCAGTTTTAGAAGCAGTTTTGTATTAAATGCATTTTAATAAAAGTAAAATGTATTCTTTCTTTATAAAAGCTAAATATCAAAGTTCAACTTTTTTGTGGAAGAGGTAAAAAGTCTGTCCTAAGAGGACAATTAAAGTTACTCAGTTTCATATGAACCTGAGATGCTCCATCAGACAGCCATTAATGGTCTCAGCAGGGACCGCACATAATTCTCTTTGTCCATCATTTTTAGAAGACTAGGTATTAAACTCTCCCTTCTTCTTTTCTCCTCAAAGCTTCTATGCTGGCTGCAGATATGTGAGAGAGGAATCAGCATGGAAGAAGCTGGGCGAGAAGCTACTTCTGTTTCTAACTCCTTGTGACATAAATGGTGTCCAGAGGCTGGTACTCTGCCAAGGCTAGAAGGAAAGGAAGTTTCCTCCATCTCCCCCTCTATGGAAATAATGCTTTTATCTCAATAATTCACAGATGGTCCACTAATATGGAGGGAATATTACCTTATAGGAGTTCTCTGTCCTCAAAGAGCAGGTCTACACAGGTCCTGGGTTCAGCAAGGTGCCTCAGCACACACTTGGCTTAAATGAAAGGGTGAACTAATTATTCACTGCCATCAGTCAGTGGCAGCAGCAAACGGCAGCTCACAGGGTAGCTGACTGAGGGCTGAGGTGGGGCCCTGATAACCTCGAGATTACAAATGCCAAACCGTGACCACCTGCCCTGCTGCCAGCATGAAAATATTGGAAAACAAAACGAATCCGGCAAACTGATAGCTTGAGGGAAGGTGGTTTGCTCTAAGTGTCTACTTGTTCAGCCTATATTGTGTCTGGTTAATGTGTCGTACATGGTCTTGATCAAAAGACAGCAACACACCTTTTGCTTAGCACTCATTTTTTTTTGTGATTTGCGGTGTGTGAAATGTAAAAGGAAGATTTTAGTCTTTGTACGACACAATCTGAAGCTAGAGGAACTGGCTAAGTTGAAATACAAAGGACATCTTACCAAGCAGGTGAGTCTGAGGAATACGTCAGTACTCCAGAAAATGTGATGAATACAAGAAGAAACAAAACACTGTCTGTTCACTCCATTTTCAAGGAAAGCAAGACACAAGATGAGGCAATCTGAAGTTTGCATTCAGAAAATAGAGGCCGTTGTTTGGGTTAAGTTCATACCTCTAATGGTAAGACAAGCACTGAGGATCTTAGCTAAGCTATTCTGAGTATTAGGAAGGCACTTACTGTTAAATATTGATGGTAGACACATTCATATGCTGCTCTTCTCAAGCCCCTGTTTACAATCTTATCACTGAAGCCTAATCAAAGTTCTTGCTGAAATAGATCATCACCTTATTTAGCTTTCCGGAGTTATAAATTATTTCACATGAAACACAAAAAGCTGACTCCATCCTTTTGGAGTGGTGAGTCCAGGTAAAGTTGTATAAGCACCAGTAAACATCATCCAAAGATGCAGGGACCTCTCACCAGCTGGATATACGGCACAGCTGGAGCACGCTGAGCTTCCAAGGGGACTGGAAAGTGGCTGAGGCTTTTCTTGGGAGAAAAGAGTTGCTGGATGAAAGAGGAAAACATATAACTTTAGGTTATAGGAATTATTAGTCTTTATTCCCATTTAACTTTTTCTACATATTTTCCCTTTATTTCCTTCTTGATGCTACACTCCTAATACATTTATTTCTAAAAGCAAATAAATAAACAGGTAATATGTAAAATAATTCGATTAGCAAGAAATTACTGCTGCTAGTTTAAGAATTGTCAGTCCAGATTGCAAAGCCAGTTTCAGAGCAGAAATCCTGTAGCCATATTCTATCACCCGTGCAGACAGCCCCCCCGTCTCACATAAAATGGTGTTTCCGAGGTCCTCTATCATCTGGTTACCAAAGATTTTTAACTGCATCTGCTATGTGATACAAGGGAGCATGATGCTGGAACGAGTAGAGGGAAAACAGATTAAAAAATTAAGTCCTCTAAGGGACTTGATTAGCACAGTTGCCTCTGTCCTCCTTCCTGAGGAACATTTACGGTAGGATGCAGCTCCGTATCACTTTTTCTTCAGCAATAAAGCCAGCTAAAGTGATCCCTCAGCCCTGGCTACACCCTCTGGAGTTGGCCAACTCTCTTTCCTGAGCTTACTCTGGTTTTGAGGCCATGCTGCCAAACAGACCTGTGAGGCAATTCCCTTAAAAGAAATCCTCACCAAAGAAAGGATCTCCCACTCTGAGACTATCATATTCCTCAGACTTCACTGATTTTGTGTTTAAACCGAAGAGCTGGTTGTGGGAAGAACCTGTATAAAGTCACTTAAGAACCCCCTCATTCTGCTTCAAAGATTATTTCACCATTTTATCTCTGCTTAGTGCACTATGCATTGATAAGTATAAACTTCTAAAGTTATATAGGAACGTGAAGAGTACAGTTTTATATGCATGTATAGGTTTTATTTATATATTCACTGCACTAAGTACATATTAATTTGGGCCTTGGACAATGCCTGAATCTTGATTAATTTTATTTTTTCTTTTTTTAACAGAATAGTTACCTACTCCCACAGATGTCAGAGGAGAGTCAAAGCAATCCTATTATGGAGAAACTAAACACTGCATCACTGCTCTCTTACCTAGATCGTTAAATGGAGAGCTTGGTGTTACTTGTAACGGTGAGTACTGGTCCTCTGCTTTATTATGGATAGAACTGAAGGAGTTTGCCACCTTTTTATTAGTTGTTTAACTCACAATGCCGTGTACTGGTACTAATTTTTAGATTTTTCACTGTATTATTTTGCAACTTGTTTATTTTTTAAATCAGGCAAGTGAGGAAATTCAACAGTAGTTGGCCCACTTCACATGAAATCAACACTTATGTTTTCTTACCTTGAGCAATACTTTGTTTCCTTTTTGTCTAATATTTGATGGTAACAAATCACATTAGTAATTTTCTAGTATATTCTATATCAAAAAGAAAAATTCAGGTAATCAAATTTGGGCGTAGAACTTCATAAAGGTAGAAGACTTCAGCAAGTTTCAAATTTTCAACTATAACATTATAAATTGGAGCTATAGAAACTGTTATCCTTTCAAAGGAAACACATAAATATGCCTTGTATAGACTCAGCACGCAATTTTCTTATTATATTAGTCCACTGTTAATCTTTTCTGAGAACAATGGTCCCAAGTACAACTTGCTTTGAATACTTAGTAGAATATGCTGAACAAAATAAATTGTTTAGAGTTGTTTCAACAAAAAGCTTATTCCATTCTCTCATAACTAATTTACAAAGAAATAAGTTACAGAATTTAGTGATACTTGGAGATAAATGCCTTACTTAGCACAATGGGGAAAATCATACATTTAATCAGGTTTTCATTCTTAGGAAGTAAATAAATACAGCATATTAATTTAAGTGTTAGGTTCCACTGAATACATTCTTAAATATTCCCCTTTCAGTTTTTTACTCACAGTTGGGTTTTTTCACTGTGAAAGAGAAATTAAATAACCATTTTGCTTTACTCAATGTTAGTAAGACAAAACCAGAAAAGTGACAAAATTTGGGCACCACACTTTCAATAAAAATGTGAATAAACAGGAGAGTCCAGAAAAGTACAACAATAGAATCAAAGTCTAGAAAAGTAGGAAAGAATGAGAGTGTTGGGGTTATTTGTTACAGCAATAAAAATCTGACTGGCTTCAAGTGCATGAATACTTCAAAAAAAACATAAAAGATTATTCCAAAGAAGAACAGAGGAATTTGTTCTCCATATTCATCTTTCATAGAAGAAGAAGTAATGGTCTGAAATTGCAACACAGCAGACTTGTATTAAACATCAGAGAAAAAGTAGGGACAGTTGGCAGCCAAAGTAGATTCACTAGGGTGGTCACTGCACTTCCTAGAGGTGTCTTCAGGACCCAGTGAACGTCTGTCAAGAATGGTATTGAAGTCATTGAGCCTGCTGTGAGAAAGAGACCAACAGGTTACATGATATTTCAAGGTCTTTTCAAATTCTAGTCTTTTAATTGCTTCAGGTTATCTACACAGCAAAATTTAGCCGACTTGGACTTACCAGCAATAGTAAAGACAATGTGACACAGAGTTTACCAAAGTGTGCTGGTTTTGGCTGGGATAGAGTTAGTTTTCTTTGTGGTAGCTGGTATGGGGCTGTGTTTTGGATTTGTGCTGGGAACAGCATTGATAACCCAGGGATGTTTCGGTTCCTACCCAGAGCCAAGTCCTTTTCTGCCTCTCCCCCCACCCCACCAGCGAGGAGGCTGGGGGGGCACAAGGAGCTGGGAGGGGACACAGCCGGGACAGCTGACCCCAATGACCCCAGGGATATCCCATACCGTATGACGTCAGGCTCAGCACATACAGCTGGGGGAAGAAGGAGGAAGGGGGGACGTTGGGAGTGATGGCGTTTGTCTTCCCAAGTCACCGTTATGGGTGATGGAACCCTACTTTCCCGGAGATGGCTGAACACCGGCCTGTCCGTGGGTAGTGGGGAAGGAATTCCTTCTTTTGCTTTGCTTGTGTGTGCGGCTTTTGCTTTACCTATTAAACTGCCTTTATCTCAACCCATGAGTTTTCTCCCTTTTATCCTTCCAATTCTCTCCCCCATCCCACTGGAGGGGAGTGAGCCAGCGGCTGCATGGTGCTTAGTTGCTGGCTGGGGTTAAACCACAACAAAAAACTTTAGTTAGCAAAGCTTGTAACTTTACAGCACATGCCGTATGACCTACCTAGTCCCTTTTCCAGCTGCCAGCAAATGTGCTGCTGCATCTTCTATTTTTCATCATGGTTATTGGTTTAAGGCTGCACAGGTTACAATTGCTCCTTGATTTCTGAGAAGGCCAAGCCAAACTCTGCTATTCTTATCAGAAGGGTTTTGTTTTTTTTTAATCTTACACATAAACAGCTCCAGAGCTACAACTTGCAACTTCTGAGTATCAGTATACCTGCTACTACTTGCATCCTTAGAAAAATATCCTGTACAGCTGTCTGTGATAATTCTCAAGAAATCACCTCCCACAGACAAGAACTGTCATAAAGTCAGTATTTCTGGCCCATTCACTTTATCCATCTCCTCACAGTTCCTAAAGCAAAAAAACCCAACACAACCAACAAGAGAATTACCTTAAGAAATCTGTGTATTTTGATCCCCAGAGTCTCAGTTATGCTTGCTTTAACACATTTCCCCTCTTCTTGTAACCATTAGGAATAGCCTTTCAGCTCACTCTGCCTTCTGCCATGGCTTCTGAGTTCCCCACTTAAGCAGGGGTGATGGTACCCAACCGTTGACTAGTTTAAGGCTGTTTAATGTGTGGTAGGCATATATTTAATATGTTTTTCAGCCTAAATTAGGTCAAAACAATCTCCTGGTAAAATGTCCTCATCTCTCTGCTCTATTTTTAGCTTTCCAGTCTTTCTGTTGAAGCTGTAGGGTGACAGGGAGGGGAATAGATGGGGGTTTTTATGCCAAGGGAGAGCTAAATGAAAAAAACTAATTTTTTGCTTCTGCTCAGATCAAGCCAAACAAAATTTCTCTTCAAGTTCCTGCATGAAAGTACATTAGGTACAAGGCTAAGATGAAACTCAAACTAAAAAATATAGTCTCTTTTTTTCCCTCAGGTTAATCTACATATTCTTCCGTCAATAAAGTACAGAAGCAATAGCAGAAGCCAAGACTAAACACAAGGATCTACTTCTTCCAACTCCCTATTCTAACTATTAACTCCTTTGTTCTTCAGGAATCACAAATTGTTTCTGCATAAGAGCACAAATTCAGCACTCAGGGAGTGGGGAAGGGAAACAAGAGGAGAGGAGGAAAAGCGTCCCCAGGTTGAACCAGACTAAATCTGGTCATAAGGTAATTCTCCTGTAGGTATAGACTAAGGCCGATGGGTCAATGCCTTCGGTTTCCTGGGTCAGAGCTGTAACAAGAAGACAGGAAATACAAGAGGTAGGAAATGGACTATCACCTCCATCATGTCTTAAAATTAAAAATTAAGTTAAATCCACTTCTTCCAATTGTAACATCTCTCTGAAAGACAAAGATCCTGGATGGCAAACCTAATTAAGGAGAAGAGCTAACTCTAGCACCGAAGCCTAAAGGAGAGGCAGAATTTATGATATCTTTTCGTTATTTCTTTTTTTCCCTAAGGAAAACCTCAAACAAAGACATTCACTTGTGTGAAACTATCATTTTCCAAATTCAAGAGAGTCACAAGGAACATTTGTCTTTTCCATGACAGCGTTTTTTTATATATCCTATAAATATTGCAGTAGTTCCATGAACGAAAGTATTAAATAATACAAAAGCAATGAAAATACTTTGTCCACTTGTCAAAAAAAGAAAACATAGGGAATGAAGGGGAACCACAACGGGAGAAACAGAGTGCCTGTGTTTAATTAAATAATACAAAAGCAATGAAAATACTTTGTCCACTTGTCAAAAAAGAAAACATAGGGAATGAAAGGGAACCAGAACGGGAGAAACAGAGTGCCTGTGTTTAAATACCAGGAAAATCACTTCTTGCTTTTAGGTTTGGATCAAGTTTCTGAAAGGACCAAATGAAGGAATAGATTATGCAATATATGGAGAAGCTTGTAGAAAGTTCACATTTGTAGGGCTGGAGCCAAGCAGAAGGAGGACAGAGAGACAGGAGCAGGTAAGGCTCATGTCTAACTTGCTCATGTAGTTATCTGTTGTTTAATTAATAAACTGTTTAAGAATATGGAGATTATTTACTTCACTGGGTTAAATGAGACTAAATATGATCAAAATCTGGCCCTTAGCAGTGTAAGACTCGTTTTTGAAAATTATTTTGAAAAACATTACAAGAAGTAAATTTTCCTCAAGAAAACGCTGCAGTTCCCTGCAGCAATGGCAGGAGCTCTCCCACACAAGATGACGGCAGCTGCCGGGGTTTAAACCACCGCATCACACGCAGACCAGCTTTGCTCTGAGCTGAGCGAGACGTGACAGGGCTGCAATTACCCAGTGGCCTTTTCACACACTGGGCTTGAACTCGTGGAGGAAACAGCAGGAGTTTTCATGGAAATTATCCAGTACAAACACAGCTTTCTGTTGCCATGGTAGATACAGAGCTTCTATCTTCTTCGCTGTAGACAAAAGCCGGGAAAACAAATCATGCGCTATTATAATATTTATGCTCTGAGGCAAACAGAAAAAAGAACCTAATGTGTTTATATACATACAGCTAGCCTGGCTTATCTTGGAGTTTGCCAGGATTTTTTTCTTTTCCATGTATCAGTTTTGGTTTTTTCCACTGACTTTCACTGCCTATGACAAGAGTTTATTAAACATACAGGAGCAAGTTCTCTTTTATATTAATAGACAGTTTTCATTTCACAATAAACTGATGAGTTCTTGTAATTCAGCCAAACGCTTTGGGTTTTTTAAAAAGATTCAACAGACTTGGAAAGTTCACATTCTAAGGAAAATAAATGTTTCTTGTTTATACTGCCGTATCTAGATATTGAGTAATATTGACTGATGTAGTAATTTCCTTATAGGGAAGCAGGACACCCATTATGCAGAATTTTACTGAGACCTTTGAGGTACTACTGCCTCTAACAGAAATGCTTTAACAAGTCTAGGAGTGTGTCTAGGCTACCAAGGGTTAATACATGTTCTGAAATCACTACTTTAGCTGATGGTTTTGCTATATTGTGATGGTTTTCTGTGCCTCATCACACATACCTCAGATCTACCCATAGGAAAGAAGCTAACTGCAGGAAGAAACAGGGAAGTTTGCCATCCTTTCCTGACCCCAATATTTAAGTTTGGTGCAGCAAATGTGATAATTTTACCATTACTTCAGACGTGATGACTAGTGTCTCCAAACCATTCATTTAAGTTGTCCTCCCACTCTCACTGTTCCTTGCTCTGCCTGTATGATGCAGAAACAAAAGAACAGAATTTATGAGATGATATGCACAGTATCTTACTGGAACAAAAACATTACTCATCCTCTCTGGAGAGCTTGGGGACTCAGAAAAAGAAGACAGTAGCTTTCATCTCTTTTCAGGACTCATTTGAACCTTTACCCGTGGTCTGGCAGGGAAGTGATGAGGTAGGTTTTACAAAGACCACCACCAATATATACTAGAAGTGAAACCAACTTTCACTCCTCCCCTGGAGCTGCACTTTTAAGTAATGTGCAACTGTCTGCCCTATCACAGGGTATTTTGTAAAGACAACACTACTATCTATGTCAGCACGAGGTACACGGCTGGGTGAAGTGGTGCTCGTTGCCCCAAAGCAATCCCACTGCTGAAGGCAGTAAGGAGCAGAAGGCATGAGACTAAAGCCAAGTAATTTCCTTGTTTTTAGCACACACACTAAAGAGCTGTTCTGATGATGTTGCAGCCATTTACAAGAGCGGGTCAAATTCATCAAGTAGCTTTAGCTCGGAAACTTTTTCAGACAGATTCAAAGATTGTCTCGATAGCCAAGGAGTTAGGCCACTTGTTCAGTGTTTACAGACTGAGTGTCTGCACTTGAGGACCTGGAAGCCACATTTCACATCTCTGAGGAGAGTGGTTTAAACGAAGATAATTCTGGGTCTGTGTGCTCTCAGTGTCTTCTAGACCATGACCTGTTCTGTACTAGATAGTGTCATCTTCACCAACACAACGATGCTCGCTTTCTGGCCTGGTGGGGAGTGCAGGTGGAACACAACATCTTAATCTTCGATACAGGGAGCTTTTGCATAGTTATACCCAGTTGAAAAGTGCAAAAATAATAAATGAACTGAAAAACTTCAACCTGACTTCAGATGAAGGGCTATGAAGGGTTGAGCGCTCTGCGGAGAGTGAGAGCCACCAAGCCCCTGAGTCGCGGCTGAGAACGATGCAATACTTGTCCCTGAGCCCACTGGCCCCAGGCTGGGCACCCTGGCTGTGGGATGCAAGAGGAGGCAGCAGCTGCTGATGCTTTCCTCCAGCCCTCTCCAGACAGTACATTGTTAAACACAAAACTTTTTTTCCTTTCCACTCTTTTTCTCTGGACACAAATCCTGAAGAAGTTCAAATATGTGGTTTGAGTCAAATCTCTCCTCTTCCCCTCCCTCTGCCTTTGTCTAGTTTAGCTGCCAAACTGAGAAAAGCACAAATATTTACTCAGCTTTCGTTTTACACCTTGCCATCCACTTCTGCCTGAGCAATGTCCACAAGCAGTATCCAATACCATCAGCACCAAGCTTTGTCATTTAACCACCAAGGCCGAAATGCTTTCTGTTTGCCCAGATGGGTCCTACAGTGATCCTAAAGCAGTAGCAGAAACCCTTTTCTTATTTCTCCCTCACTGAAGGCATCCTCAAAGGCTTTATAAACGTCCTGCTTTGTACATGAAGCTGAGATATTTGTCTATCCATAAATTTATGATTTACATCACCAGAAGAAAGCAGTCTGATAGCAGAAGGATGAAGAAGAAAGTGATTTTAGTCAAAGTATCTACAGTTTTGTTGCTTGTTTGTTTTATTTCTCTAAGGTCTCAAACAGTTGAGGAGAAGAAATATATAACTAATCAAGACCTGACACCTCCAACAAAACCCATCTCAGATTTTTCAGAAGTTCAAAGGGTAAAAAGAAAGAATATTGTGGAAGTTAAAAGAAAAAAAAAGGACAAGATTTTGAGATGTTTACATGCTTAAGGACATGAAAATTTGCAGAATACCTGTAAGACCCGTTAGCAAAGTAACAGAAAACAACACAGCCAAAAAGCTCTGATATGTCAGTATCATACGTAGTAAATGGATCATATTCTGCACTGACTTGCAACTCAAATGCCAATTTCTTAAAGTAGGACTTTACATAAATTCAGTTTCCCTGAGAACATAAAGGTTATTTCAATATATTCAAATTCATTTTAAAATGTTAGGTTCTATAAAAGTAGATAACATCACATATCTTTTTCAGTATCTTAATTTTAACAAAGATATTTTAAAAGTTTTCCCAAAAAATCTTCAAGATTTCACTCTTGTAACTTCTGTAGGATTGAAGCATAGCATAGAGACACCAATGAGGCTAACAAATCATGGTGGGTCAGCTGAGCTGGAGAGGTCAAGGCTTATCTATTCCAGAAAAATTTTACAGATTTCAAACCTTTCTCCTATTCCAAACTGGAATAAAATGGTGAAATCCACCAAAAGTTTATGACTCAACCCTTCACTTCAAAAATGTACTTTGGATTCAGCAATTTGCTTTCATTGAAACATTAAAATTTTTTATCTTTGGCTAGCTTAGATTTTATAATGAAAAGTTCTTTGTGACACAAAAAACTTGGAACTTGGAAAATCTCAAAGGAGAACATTTGTCAGTTTTGCATTTTTCTCAAATCTCTTTTCAAAACATGGGATTTTCTCAAGTACCTCTGCAACTAACTTTCTCCTGTTAGGTTTTGGAAAATACTAAGGAGCTTTTCAACTCATGGAAGCTATGTCATTTTACACTTAGATGAAGGTCATCCTTTATGATGCCTCACCTTTTACCTGTTAACATAGAGAATTTCTGTTGGTGTTTTATCATTTCTGACCATGCATTTGCACAAGTACACTGATAAGAAATCTGAATAATTTCACCATACCAGAAGTATGAACAAGGCAAACCAAAAAAGTTCTCTGGGACCACTTTACGAATTTGTGAAAACAGCATAATGAAAAATGAAATATAAAAAAAAGGTATTAGAATAAATACACAGAGAATATTAGCTTTGCCCATCACACTGCAAGAGAGCTGGGTCAACAAAGCACTGATTAATAGCATAA